>NW_026057589.1:25712784-25828949 GCF_023721935.1 Panthera uncia
TCCATCCATCCATCCATCCATCCATCCATCCATCCATCCATCCATCCGTGGCCTCTGTGCCAAGCCTGGAGCCCGCACTACCCGTAAGCAGGCAAATGAAAGATGCTTTTCCAAGGGAGCTTCCAGCCCAGAGGAGAGCTGCTCAGAAGAGCACAGGTGTTCCCCCTGTGAGCTGCTCTGGCCATATTTTAAAATGCTGGGAGATTTCCTGGGGGTTGGGCTGGGCATCATGTGATGACAGTGACAGTTTGGTTAGGAGCACCTCTGGGCTGTGGGCTCTCCTGCCTTATTTAACTACATACTTGGTCCTTCTACCCACCCCAGTAGGTAGGTATTCTCCCTTATTTGTGGGCAAGAAAATGAGATCGTATAGCTCATCACTGGGAGACCCAGAATGTAAATCAGGGCCGTATGATTCTTAATAACATTAGGAACAATGATAATGGTAAGTTGTAGCTGATATTTATTGGATGCATGCTGCGTGCTGGCCAGGATACTCAGACCTCTGTATTTAATCTTTGTGATAATCCTATACAGCAGGTACTATTATTATCCCCATTTGAAACATGAGAAATCAAAAGCAAAGAAAGGTTGAGGCATTTGCCGGAGACCATGCATGTCAGCTGGGAGCTGGCAGAGCTGGGATTCGAATAGCACCAATTCGTTTTATTACCACAAGGCTCCCAGGGCGGCCAGACAGGGTCTGTTTTGGATGTAAGAGACAGAAATCCCTCTCCCAAACAGAAGTTTATGTCTGTCTTATTTGAGTGAAGCCTGGGGGTGAAGCAGCTCAGGGTTTCTACATCACAACCCAAGGTGGCTACTCTAGCTCCACCCATTACCTCTGCATCCCAGGTGACCAGAGTTAGAGCTGAAGAGGGGCAGTGCCTCCTTTTAAGAACAATTCTCATGAGATCTTTCTGTTTAAATTCTGTCGGTCTTAACATAGTCACATGAGCACATCTAGCTGTAGGGATGCTAAGCCAAAAATCTAGCTCCCCCACAGTCAAAGAAAACACAGACCTGGATAGTTGTTAAAAATAGTAAACACAGATTTTATTGAGGGCTCTTGCAGTAGGGGAAAAGAGCCGTTGGTCTTGAACCCAGTTCGACGCCGAATACGGCATGGGCAAGTGGGAGTTTATAGCCAAGGAGCAGCTTAAAATCATTTCGTGGAAACTTAATGCAGGGGAGACGTCAGGGGTGAGGGGAGGATTCTGGCTAAACCCACCCGACAGGATCTTTTCTGAGGGCAGGCCGGGTGATCAGATGTCACCTGGGGGTGATACCAGATGTGAGGCTGACCGGGCATCAGAGTGGGGGACTCTTGCTAAACTCAAACAGCAGGGTTTTGTTAAAATTGGATTTTACAGGAAGGGCACAGGTGGGCCTGTGATAGATTTTGGGAGCCTGACTAAAGTCTGGTCAAGTAAAGAATCTTTGTCACCGCCTGGGGAGAAGAGGTGAAGGAGTATGGCCCTTCCTGCACCCCAGAGTCCTGCTTCATAGGACACTGTGGCCCCTGCCATTTGGAGAGGCACCGGGCATTGGGGCCCAACCACCCAGTGTGAGCCGCCCAAAGTTTTCAGGTAACAAGAGAGAGGAGGCTTAAGCCCATGGCACCTGTAATTTCCCGTGTTTTGACCCAGGGGCAGCCAGTCAGTGGGTGCCGGTTTCTGCCAGACCAGAACTCCTGACCCACATCCTCCCTCCAGAGGCCAAACAGGCAGGACAGGTCTCACAGTGTGGGTGTTTCTGACCCAGATGCAGGACAGCCGCCAGCACTGGGCAGGGGTGGGGGGTGACTTACCAAGGCCATCTGTCTGGGCTCAGTTCTCTTTCTTTTGCAGGGGGTGCAGATAGGGGTCACAGGATTATCCTTGATAATTGCAAGTTATTTCAGACTAAATGGCACGAAGAAAGCAACTAATACCTGTCACTTTCTACAAAGCTGTTTTACAAAACCTCTGACTTGCTGTCACCCTGGAGGCAGGGAGAGGCTAAGGAATGTGGCCCCACCTAGGAAGGAAACCCCTGCCCTCACCAAAGCCCCTTTCTCCCTGTCGGAGGCCATCGGCCCTGTGTGTTCTGGACCGAGCCCTCGGGAGGGGAAGCAGCACCAGGTGGTGAACTAAGAACTTCCTCCCCCTTCCTGGGAGCCCAGGGTGTGGGGCCATGTCCTGACTCAGGCCACAGGGAGCCTCGGTGGGAATCCAGGCCAGTGAGGTGCCACCCTTGCTGACATGATGATTAACGAGCGATGCCGGGGTCTCCTCTACGTGGCCAGCAGAGAGCTGGAGCTCCGAGGGCCCTGGGAAGGTGGGTCCTGCCCAAGGCCACGCTGCGGGTGGCCGAGCAGGCCTGGGCTCTGGGCTCCAGAGGGTACAGCACTGTGACCTCTGGCAGTCTTCACCGGTGGCTCCGCTCAGGGGCTGTGGTTTTGGGTTGCTCTGACAGAAAGGGAGCACAGCTGGTTGGGGCCGGAAGTAAGGAACCGGGTCCTGGGAGGTGGTGTCTCACGGGGGCAGCCGGGCCTTTCTTCCAGCTGGACTGGGGATGAACGAGGCGTCTGGGGCCGACGGGAGGCGAGGGGCCTAGGTTCCGACCGGCGGGGTGCCCTCGGGTAGGTCGTCCCCGTGTCCTAGCTCTGCTTGTGCCACCTGCGGGATCTGAGTGGGTTGCTGTTACTGAGGGGGTGCTGCCGGTGGGGCCTGGGTGAAGGGGCTGAGCTGGCTTGGGGACGGGCAGCAGACGGCACCTGTGGTGTGGGGGGGCCCCACCTGGCCCCTCCTGGGGAGGGGGAGGAGGCCAGGCATCCCCTCTGAGACCCCAGGAACTCGGGAAGGGGACGGCAATGCAGCGAGTGTGGGAGCCGGGCGGTCATCTCTGCCCCCCTCTTCCTCTGCAGGTGGGATGCTATGGAATATGATGAGAAGCTGGCCCGGTTCCGGCAGGCCCATCTCAACCCCTTCAACAAGCAGCTGGTGCCAAGGCAGCATGAGCAGAGGGCCAGCGAGGAGGCCCCAGACTTCGCTTCTGAAGGCGGGTGCTGGGGGGAGGCCTGCGTGGGCAACCCGACCCCTCACATTGTGCCCCCCGCTTCCTAGTTCCTCTTGTGGAGCACCCTGGCTTTCCCGTGGAGCTGGGCTCGTGCTGGCCACTTCCCTTTTGTCCACGGCACAAACCACTTCCCACCTGTTCTTTAGTTTACTTGTCTCTGCCCCTCCATGAGAACACACAGTCCTGGGGCACCTCTGTGGCTCAGTCGGTTGAGTGTCCGACTTCAGCTCAGGTCATGATCTCTGTGAGTTCGAGGCCCGAATCAGCCTCGCTGCTGTCAGCAGAGCCCATTGTGGATCCTCTGTCCCCCTCTGTCTGCCCCTCGCCCACTTGTGCTCTCCCCAGAATACATATTCACACACACACACTCCCGAGGGCAGGGATTTATGACTGTCTTGCCACTGCTGTGCCCCAGGGCCCAGCACATAGCAGATGCTCGTTAAAGGAACGCTTGGAGCGTAAGCTCAGAGCTGAGGTCTCATCAGGGAGACGTTGGAACGCGCTGAACAGAGGCCCAGCCAGCAGCCTGGGAGGTCAGGAGGGTGCGAGCTCTCCGAACGGCAGACTGAGTCACCTCGGGGTATCCCGGGTGTGTGTGGGCGCGCGCGTGCGACACAGAGGTCTCCTACCATTAGGAATTCTGTTGTTCAACCGCCTAGCAGCCTTCAAGCCATATACACATACGCAAAGTATGCCTTAGAAATTGGGGTGTTTTTCTGATACTCTTTTGTACACCTCTTCTTGGCACTATGTGTGTCTTTCCACCTCTTTTTATTTTTCTGTTTATTTTTTATTTTAGAGAGAGAGAGAGAGAGAGAGAGAGAGAGAGAGTGTGTGTGCATGCAGGGGAGAGGGGCAGAGGGAGAGGGAGAATCCCAGGCAGGCTCCACACTTAGTGCAGAGCCTGACATGGGATCATGACCTGAGCTGAAATCAAGAGTCTGATGCTCAACCTCAACCGACTGAGCCACCCAGAGTCTCCCCACCTCATTTTCTGGAAAGGCTCTCTCTTAGTTGTAAAGGATATGGGTGCCTTTGCAAATGCAAACAGGGCAGCTGCAGGGAAGGGCCTGGTTCCTCTCAGGACCTCCTGTGGGCTTCCGTCATCTCAAGGGTCTTTCCCACCCCAGCTTACTCCTGGTGGAAACACGGGTTGATTTTTCCTTCTCTCTCTGCTGTGCTCCACCCCTGCACCCACTCCAGAGGCCCTGCCTGAGTTGCCCCCTGGAGAGCCAGAATTCCACTGCACTGAGCGAGTGATGGATCTCGGCCTTTCTGAGGACCACTTCTCCCGCCCTGTGGTAAGGTTTGGGCCTGGGTGAGCCCCTGAGGCAGGGGGAGCTGGCCATTTCCTTGTCTCCCCGCCCAGTCCACCTGAGCTGGGGCTCCTGGGCCTTGGATCTGAGACCACATGACAGCTGAGTCTCACCCTGAAAACCTGCTTTGGAACCAGAGATGGACTGACCTGGGGTTTGGGGCCTGGAGCTGCTCTTCCTGTGTTTGGCCTTCCCCCTCCTCATGCTCCGGGTTCCTGTGAGGCAGATGTGGTTCCATGTGGGGTCCTAGGGAATCCTGCAGCTGTGCAGCCGGGTGAGGGAGGGGAGGGGTCCTCCTGCCCATCTCCACTCAGCTCTGCAGGGCCATTCTCCTCTGTTTGATATTTTGTTCCGTGGAAACTTTTTGTTTTGTTTTGTTTTAATTAAAGGGCTCTAATGATTTCTTTTTAAAAAGTTTGAAAATCAGAGTGTCTGTGTGGCTCAGCTGGTTTAAGTGTCCAACTCTTGATTTTTGCTTGGGTCATGATCTCATGGTTCAGGAGTTTGAGCCCTGCATCGGGCTCTGTGCTGACAGTGTAGACCCTGCTTGGAATTCTTTCTCTCTCTCTGCCCTCTCCCACTTTCATACTCTCTCTCTCTCAAAATGAGTAAATAAACTAAAAAAAATCAAGTTTGAAAATCTTTTAGTTTTATGCAAAGTGTCCTCAACTTAAAAAAATTGTTTTTTAATGTTTATTTATTTTGAGAGAGGCAGAGCGCAAGGGGAGGGGGTAGGGACAGAGAGAGAGAGGGAAGCACAGAATGTAAAGCAGGCTCCAGGCTCCGTCCGAGCTGTTAGCACAGAGCCTGACGCGGGGCTCAAACTTATGAGCTGTGAGATCACGACCTGAGCCGAAGTCGGATGCTTAATTGACTGAGCCACCCAGGCCCCCTGTGTATCCTTAACTTAAAAAAAATGTTTATATATTTTGAGAGAGAGAGAGTGAGTGCATGCAGGAGCCAGGGAAGCGCAGAGAGAGAGAATCCCAAGCAGGCTCCACGCTGTCAGTACAGACCCTGACGCAGGCTCGATCCCATGAATTGTGAGATCATGACCTGAGCTGAAATCAAGAGCTGGTTGGTTCCTCAACCACTCAACTGATTGAGCCACCCAGGCGCCCCAGTATCTTCAGCTCTTATTTGAGAGAAACATAGTAACATTCAAATGTAACTTAAGTCAGGGGCGCCTGGGTGGCTCACTCGGTTGAGCGTCCCTTTGAGCGTCCGACTTCGGCACAGGTCATGATCTCACGGTCTGTGAGTTCGAGCCCCGCATCGGGCTCTGTGCTGATGGCTCAGAGCCTGGAGCCTGCTTCCGATTCTGTGTCTCCCTCTCTCTCTGCCCCTTCCCTGCTCATGCTCTGTCTCTGTCTCAAAAAATAAATAAATAAACATTAAGAAAAAAAATTTTTTTTCAAATGTAACTTAAGTCAAAAAAGATTCACCCAGGAGCCCCCAGTTCTCACTGACGTTTTATTTCGAATATGGTCTTTAAGTTTTACTGGTACGGATATGTATTTCATGAAAAAAATTTTGAGCCACTCCTATGGGTCACACACTGAGATCCAAGAGTAGGGGTGTCACCTTCTCTTTGCCTGGTCTCCTGGCGAAGGGCGGCTCCTGAGGGCAGCTGTCTTTCCTGGTGTGGGATCTGCCTCAGCTCCCCAGCCCAGTCTGCAGCCTGGTCTCCTTCTGCGGTGACAGCAGTGTCCTGAGACTAGGGCCTTTGCTGGGCCTTTGCCCTGGGTCCTTGTGAGGTGCTGGGGCTGGGGGTGTGTCTCTGGGCTTGGTGATTAAGCTAGAGGCCACTTCCTCTCCTTCATGACAGGCCAATTGTCATTTCCCCAGCTTTCATCCAAGAGGAAACTCTGTAGAAGTAAGCAAAATAGCATAGTGAGAAAAGTGATTCGATTTCTCTATTTGATTATTTTTTATTTTTAAAATTCTTTTTTTATAGCGTTTACTTATTTATTTGGGGGGGGGGCAGAGAATAAGCAAGCAGGGGAGGGTCAGAGAGAGAGGGAGACACAGAATCCGAAGCAGGCTCCAGGCTCCGAGCTGTCAGCACAGAGCCCAATGCGGGGCTCGAACTCATGAACCGTGAGATCATGACCTGAGCCGGTCAGACGCTTAACTGACTGTGCCACCCAGGCGCCCTGCAGTTCAATTTCTGAAAGAAGGAAGTTGTGTTTTGAAAAACATCCTGAATCAGGTCTTCAGGGGCCTGTGAGTAGACAGGTCCAGCTGGGGGTCTGGTTGCATGGGGTGGTTCTGACCTGTGCTGTTCACTTTCCTGGGCCTTGAGCAAGTCCTTGGGCCCCTCTTGCCAGGCTCCAGTTTCTCCATCTAGGCGAGTGAGGAGCAGGGAGGTCCGCTCTGGGCTTCACCTTCACATGGAGACCGCGCACGGTGGGCATTTGATGCAACCTGATGCCTGCCCCCTCCCTCCCCCCCCCACTGGGCAGGGTCTCTTCCTGGCCTCTGACATTCAGCAGCTGCGGCAGGCCATCGAGGAGTGCAAGCAGGTGATTCTGGAGCTGCCCGAGCACTCGGAGAAGCAGAAGGATGCCGTAGTTCGGCTCATCCACCTCCGGCTGAAACTCCAGGAGCTGAAGGTGTGTGCTGACCTACCTACCATGGAGGCTGAGGGGGGAATGTAGGAATCTCCCCTTCCAGATGCTGAGGGGCGGAAAGGGGGGGCCCTCGCCCCTTGTGGGGGCTATTTCTCTATTAGTCTGATCTTGATTGGCCAGTCCTGGTCACATGCCACCTACTGGAGCAAGTAAGTGAGGTAAGGCCTGCCTCGAACCTCGTTACCTAGAGTTGGTGGGTGTGTGTGGGGGGGTGGTTCCTGAGGATTTTGCAAAGGGGACACTGGTAAGGGTAATGGATTCTGGAGGCCAAAACCCATAGCTGTCCTTGAAGTCCTTGAGTGTGTGCACTCTTGAGCTTGGCTGCCATTGGGTCCCTGACTGGCTCATGAATCCCTGGGAACTTAGATACTAGAATATTCACTAGGATATAGGTAAGGGTATGGTAACAAAGATGCCCCCAAATCCAGTGGTTTAAAGGAGTCAGATGTATAATTTTACTTATGTAGAAACCCTATAGGTGGCCTAGAGCTCATACGGCAGCTGATGGTGTTGGGGATCCCAGGCCTTCCAGTCCTTGTGAGAATCCAAGATGGCCTCATGGCACTTTGAGTCTGTACTTAGCAGAAAAAACGTGGGAGGGGGGAGAAGGCCATGTCACTCCTGCTCACACACCCTTGGCCCTAACATGGTCCTAGGACAGCACCTAGGTGCAGGAGATGTTGGGAAAATCAGTCTGTACTCTGGGTGGTTCAGGCCTGACTCATCACTGGCGATTTCTTTCGCTAAAGGGAAAAGGGGGTGTGACGTTGGGGGAGCTCACAATATGTGCTGTAAAGGGTACCTGGAAGAACTAGCCCCAGGGGCTCATGGGAAGGGAAAGGAGTTACAGCAGGCTCACCTGTGGCCCCTCCCTGGGCCTCTCTCTAGGACCCCAACGAGGACGAGCCCAACATCCGAGTCCTCCTCGAGCACCGTTTCTACAAGGAGAAGAGCAAGAGTGTGAAGCAAACCTGTGACAAGTGCAACACCATTATCTGGGGGCTCATTCAGACCTGGTACACCTGTACAGGTGGGCTGAGCCCCAGACCTGCTCCTTCTGGGTGGGTAGTCCTGGTCCCCAGGGCAGGGCAGAGACCTTCCGCCCTGCTGCCATATCTGGGCTGTGTTCCGGTGAGTTCTCTGCAGTGTGCTCAGTATTTGCTGAGCCCTGAGGAATACTGGGCACAAAACAAGGGACAAGAGACTCAAACTCCTGCCTTTATCAGGCTCACATCCACGTTCGGCTTTCTAGTATAGTAGCCACGAGCCACACGGGAACTCAAACTGATTCAAACAAGTAACGATTTAGTTCCTTACTAGTGCTGTCTACGTTACAAGTGCTTAATGGCCACATGAGGCTGGGGGCTACCATGTTGGTCAGTGCAAAGAAAACGTTTCCATTATGGCTGCAAATCTCTATGGATGGTGCTGTTCTGAACGAGCATATGGTGTGTCAGACAGTTGAAGAAACGTGAGGAAAGAGAATAGCGTAGGTCAGGGAGTGTGATGGGTGTGACTTTAGGGTGGAATAAAAAGGCATCACGTGACATTCAAGCAACACTTGGAAGTCAGGGAGCAAGTCAGGAGTGTATGTGGGGAAGAATGCCCCTGGTGGGGGGGACTTGGCTAGATACCCTGGCTGGTGTGTGTCCAGTGTCTTCAGTGTGGAGCAGAGAAAAGTGTGGCTGGGCCATTGCATCTGAGAGGAGGTTGGTAGAGGTGGGCTCAGAGGCGACCAGGTACTTTCTCTAAGTGCACCGGGGGCCGTAGGTCGGTGCTGGACGTGCTTAGGTTTTAACGAGATCACTCTGGCTGCTGAGCTGAGCACCAGCTGAAGGAGGAAGTGCGGAGATGGACAGGGAGGATGATGGCACTCTGATCGGGGTGGGGCTGTTTGGGAGGAGAAGAACCCAGGTGCAGCACTGCCTGAAGGGCTGGAAATGGGCATAAGAGTGGAGTTGAGATGATTTACAAATTTTAGTCTCAGTAGGTGGAAGGTTGGAGTCATTGAAACGCGAGGCGGGAAAACCATGTGTGGGAGGTGGGTTTGTCAAGGAAGAATGAGAATTCCATTTAGACTGAGCGGGTCTGATGCCCTTCAGGCATCCAGGGGGGAATGGCCGGTGGTCTGGAGTCGAGGACGAAGGCCCGCACGCACCCACAGGGCAAGGCTTGGGAGGGGGCCTGACAAGGTCTTTCAAGTTCTGGGGCCTGCAGTGGGGCCTGGAGAAGCTCTCAGGTCGATGTGGGAATCAGAGTAGAGCTGAAGGCCAGTCCAGGCTGCAGGATCCCCTCCCTCCCCCGTCTGAGAGGCACGTTGCTGGTCCTCCCCACCCCAGGCTGTTATTACCGCTGTCATAGCAAGTGCTTGAACCTCATCTCCAAGCCCTGCGTGCGCTCCAAAGTCAGCCACCAAGCGGAATACGAGCTGAACATCTGCCCCGAGACAGGGCTGGACAGCCAGGATTACCGCTGCGCGGAGTGCCGGGCGCCCATCTCTCTGCGTGAGTGCCCCCGGAGAGGGCAGGGCGCAGGGTGAGGGAGGCTGCTCCGGGCAGGGTACCCCGGCCAACAGCTGTGAGAAACTTGGATCAGTCAGACGCTAAGGACGGCTTGGCTCCTGTGGATGGTGTCCTGCTCTCTCTCCTGGAGGAGGGAGAAGGGGCTGCTACTGGTGCCTTTTCTCTTCCCGCTCAGCAGACCGGGCTCCCGCCTAGGTCACGTGGGAGTACTCACAAGGCTGCCCTGCTCCAGCCTCCCCCGCGGCCCCAGCGTCACAGAAAGCCCGCCTGGACGGGAAAAACGGCACGATAGTCGCTCGTGCGCCATATGTTAGGCCTTCTTCCAGAGAGTTGCTGATGTTAATTTATGGGGTCCTCTCAGCAGTCCCGTGGTGGGGGTTATTGTCCCATTTTACCGATGACAAAGCTGAGGGTAGCCGGGTGCCTGATTTGCTTCAGGTCTTGGGGCTCAGAAGAGGTTGCGTCAGGTCTGGAGGGTGGCTGTTTCCCTGTATGTGGCCCCTTCCTTCCACAGGGGGCGTGCCCAGCGAGGCCCGGCAGTGTGACTATACCGGCCAGTACTACTGCAGCCATTGCCACTGGAATGACCTGGCTATCATCCCTGCACGAGTTGTGCACAACTGGGACTTTGAGCCGCGCAAGGCAGGGGCAGGGGCAGGGGGGGAGGGGTGGGGCTCGTATACAGGCTGAGTGGGGAGGAACTGTAGCCCCAAGGACGGAGAGCCAGTGCTCAGGCCTGGGGGGTGGGGGGAGCGGATCTTGGTCCTGGGTGGGGGGGCGTGGGGGGGTAGTATGTGTAATGCTGGAGGTGCCACTCCATCATGTCCCCCAGGTGTCCCGCTGCAGCATGCGCTACCTGGCACTGATGGTGTCTCGTCCAGTCCTCAGGCTCCGCGAGATCAACCCTCTGCTCTTCAACTACGTGGAGGAGCTGGTGGAGATCAGGGTGAGGCTGGAGGGGGCAGGGTGGACGTTGTCCTCCCTCCCCCCCCCCCCCCCCCCCCCCCCCCCCCCCCCCCCCCCGCGTGTCCTGGGAGGAGAGATGCCACCTGCTGAGGGCTAGTGAGGCCCCTTGGCTATCTTTAGGGTTAAAGACACTAGAGCAGTGTCCGGTCACAATGACAGTAGGCCCAGAGGCAATTTGAAATTTTCTAGTAGCCGCCTTAAAAGTAAAACGCAGGTGAAATTAATTTTAACAATATATTTTATTTGATCCAATGTATCCAAAAGATTATTGCAACATAATTAACGTACTACATTATTGAGATGTATTGCATTCTTTCTCTTTTTTGTACAATGTGTCTGAGGATAAATGCATCTCAGAGTGCAGTTGGCCTGGACTCTGTGATTTGAACTTGAGCTCGGCTGCAGCTCTCAGATCTGGGACCATCCCGGGGGATGTGACCTAGGGGAAGCATCCTGTCCCCTCTTGACCTGGAGTGCCAGCCCCCTCAGCCACCCAGATGTGCCAGGGTACAGCTCCGCCCTGGCCGGGAATGCCCACCTGCCCCTCTCGTCCTTAGAAGCTGCGCCAGGACATCCTGCTCATGAAGCCATACTTCATCACTTGCAAGGAGGCCATGGAGGCACGTCTGCTCCTGCAGGTCAGGCCACTGGAGCGGGAGCTGGGGGTCCGGGGTCGGGGAGGAGGAGGGCACATGGGAAACAGAGAGCCAGGGCAATGAGGACACGCTGCGCCCAAGACTTTTTCAGACGAGTCGATAGCTTATGTGTGCTGTGCATTTGGCACAGGGTCTCCCAGACTCCCAAGGAACGTGAGGTCTTCAGTAAGCAAACAGGCAGTCTGCCCACAAAAGCGTTCTCTGATTACGTCCGTGCGAGAAACACTGGGAGAAGCAGGTATTGACCTGAATCTCCACGCAGTGGACCGGGCACAGGCGTGGACCGGGCACAGGCCTGCTCAGGCAAGACTGACCACGAACACACTTTTTCAGGCTCACTTATTTGTTCAACAAATATTCGGGGGTATTCACTGTTCTAGATCCTAGGGAGCAGGGAACAAAACACGTAGGGATCCTTGCTCTCACTTCAGGGAGCACCCTTCGGGTGGGGAAGAAAAATAAGCAGAATGTCGGGGCGGGGGTTGAGGTCTGTGGACAAGATACGGCAGGGAAAGGAAGTGCAGAATGTTGGTGGTAAACAGGGCCAGGGCCGGGAGGAGGTGTGGCATGCTGGGCAGAGGTGGGGTGTGCCCGCTGTGTTGGAAGCAGCAAGGTGACCGGTGTGGATGGCGCAGGGGGTGCTCTCTGGGGCCCAGACACCCTCTGCAGCCTGTTGCTTCCATGAGCACCCCTAGGGCCCAGATGTTGGGAGTGTCGGGGTGGGCAGTGGAAGGGGCCCTCACCTGGTATTGGGGTCACGGTTGCTGGGACCCACAGCTCCAGGACCGGCAGCATTTTGTGGAGAACGATGAGATGTACTCTGTCCAGGACCTGCTGGATGCGCACACGGGCCGCCTCAGCTGCTCGCTCACGGAGACCCACACACTCTTTGCCAAGCACATCAAGCTGGACTGTGAGGTGGGCCCCCTAGCCCGGACCGGGGGGCATCGCCCTCTGCTCCCAGTCTCAAGGGCAGGGAGGATGGGAAAACAGCTTGGCCCAGTGTGCCCTTCGGAGCATGCGCTGACCTGCCCCCCACTCTCCACTGTTGCCCCCCAGCGGTGTCAGGCCAAGGGCTTCGTATGCGAGCTCTGCAGAGAGGGTGATGTGCTGTTCCCCTTCGACAGCCACACGTCCGTGTGCACCGAGTGCTCTGCTGTCTTCCACAGGTTAGTGTGGCTCCGACCCACCCTTAGGCCAGGTGAGGGGGCTCCTGCCACAGTGGGGGGCATTTAGGGTCAGGTCTTTGCTGCCTGATTTTCAAAGCCCTTGGCTTTGATCCTAGATACGGGGTTAGACCCTGATGTGAACTAAATTCAAAGTTCCCCTGGGAACAAGCACCTGTGGGGCTGGGGAGGGTGCTGCAGCCCAGACCCCAGGTGTGCACACGGTGTCTGACCTGCTCCCATTTTCCACCAGACCTGAGATGTAGCAGAGGCCAGAGGTTCCTAGACTTCCTGGTTCCTGGCACCCTCAGTGTCCCGGTGTTTTTTTTTCAAACAATCCTAGGCCGAAAGAAATACCAACATTTTTATTAAGTACTTAGATTCAAACAACTTAAGCATTTGTGACAAAAAGACTTAATGGGTTGTTTGGAAAAAGAACACACCTATGTTGGAAGAAAAATAATTTAATTCTCTAATAAGCACAGTTACGAATACTAGGTGATGCCTGCTGGGCCCTGCGTGACTTCTCACACTGGACTCAGATGGCCACCCCCCATTTCTGTCCCCCATTTCTGTGCCACGGGTTTTTGCCTGGCACTTGCTGTTTGTCCTAGCATCCAGTGACACCGTGGAACTGGGATTGCCGTCACCGTAGCAAAAATAAATGCTGCAGGCGTGGATTCCCTTGAGCTAGCAGTGTGTGTGCTGTGTGACAGATGTCAAGCATTGCTGTGTCACCACCAAATCTTAATAGTCCCCAGGACCCTGTGCCCCCCCAGTGCCCTGGGCAGAGGCTCGGCACAGTGGTGGTAAGCACAGGTAGGGAAGCCAAGCGGTGAGAGCGCCCAGCGGATGGTAGCCAGCGGGCAGGTGCAGACCCTGTGCGAAGGCCTGCGCTGAGAGCCGGGTCGCAGGCCCGGTAGACACATCTGGGCGCCGACCTGGCTTCTGCCCTTTGGGAGAAGGGGGATGTTAGAGCCTGACTTAGGAAGCCTGTGAAGGCTCAGCGGTAGAATTTCACATGCAGGGAGCCCGGACCTTTCCTAGGGCTGACCCCCTGTCCCCCCCCCCTGCCCCCAGGGACTGCTACTATGACAACTCTACCACGTGCCCCAAGTGTGCCCGGCTCACCTTGCGGAAGCAGTCACTCTTCCAGGAGCCTGGTCCAGATGTGGATGCCTAGAGCAGCAGGCACCCCCCCCGCCCCACCCCAAGCCTTTCTGGCATCCAACCTGCTGGTCATTGCCAAAGTCAAGGTGTTTTTTGTGTTCTGGAGACCCCAAGGGTGCAGCCCCTGGACGTCTCCCTTGTGTTGGGCCGGAGGGGTGTAAGCAGCACCATGAGGCCCGTCATCTGTCTCCCAGGCATTTGCTGGGATGTGGTGCAGCCTGGCTCTTTGCTGGGTGTGCTGCTGTGAGGGCTTCAGGGCTCCGTAAGCAGGGGAGTGGGCAAAGGGCGTCTCACCTCCCCGGTGGCAAAGAGCCTTGGGGCCGAGGCTGCTGGGCTTTGGCCACCCTGAAAACCCAGAGAGGACTTTGGGGGAGTGGCCAACAAACCCTGGGGATGCTGGCTACATACACCCAGACGTGGCCTGAGGAAAATCTGCAATGGATGATTTGGATCTACCTGGAGGCTCCCATCCCCCAGCTCCTTGTCTGTTTGGAGACTTCTAGTTGTCTCTGGCTGGGGTCGTCCACAACTGTCTCCTGAGGGCTCTGCCCCTGCCTCTTGAGGTTCTGTCTCTAGGTTCTCCTCTGACAGGATCAGCCCAGGGGTTACCTGTTCTGTACAACGTGGAGGGAAGGGGGCCGTGGTCTCTTCCTCCTACTCCCCCTGCCGCTGCTCAGCCCAGCCTGCCCTGGTGCTCCAGGCTGGGTGGCTGGGGGTCCAATTGGAAGAGGCTGTCCTGCTTCCCAGTTTGGAGCAGGGACTATGCCCTTGGGGGAATTCTAGGTTAGGCAACGGGGTTGGCAGCAGTAGGCCTGTGTGGCTCTTCTGGGAACTCTCTGCCTGAGGAGCTCCATGCTGCTGCCACAGTGCCTGCGGAGGGCTCTGGACGGCCCAGAGACCACCAGCCAGTGGTCTTTTGCTTGGGGCCTGGAGGTGCTGGGAGTATTTGCTCAAGGGAGCTTTGGGCAGGAATCTTAGAGCCCATGCGGGAAGCCTGGAGCACAGGATGTGGAAGGTCCTGTACACCAGCTGACAAATGGGACCCTTAGGCAGAGGGTGAGAAGCCACAGGTTCTTCACTGGTGGAGCCACAGTCAACCTCGGTATTTGCAGGGACGTTTTGTGCTTTAGAGACCTTGCCATTGAGGGGGGAGTCCTGTGGGAAGGGGACATTTCAGGATGTGGCTCTCCAGCCTTTTGTGCCCTCTTGCCCAGACTGTGGTCAGCTGTTGATGCACATGGTTAACATACATATGTGGTGGGGGTGGGGTGGGCAGGGAACATAGCCACTTGGGTATCCATCACCTTTGGCTAGGAAACCCAAGAGGAGATGCTTCAGCCAGCAGAAAAGTCGTCTTAGCCTGCTGGAGGATCAGAGGGGTGGCTAAAGACCGTGTCCCCTCCTCCTGGCTCTTCTGCGCCATCAGAAAAGCCTCCGTTGGTGGCTTTAGGCAGTCCTCTCGCTGAGTGTTCTGATCTGCCTTGGGGTAACAGTGAGAAGCAAACATTGGTGAGGTTGGGTCAACAGGTCCCTGCCCTGCTTCCCCTTCCTCTCTAGGGCTGAAGAGGGGCTTAAGGTCCAGATGCCCTTTTCCTGCACCCCCAGATCCACACATTTTCCACCACTGCTTTCCATTTCTGTCAGAAGGATACTGGCCATTCCCGGCTTTACCGTGTAATGGACGTCACATCATTGTAGTTACAATCACCACGTCCATAGAAAGCGTTAATAAGTTGGCATCTGCTGGACGAGGAGTTGGCCCCCTTTTCTTTTTAACAACCCTCATTCCCTCCTCCCCCAATATCGCCATCTTCCCCTTCTGGATGACCGAGTCTTTAAACAAAATCACGTGTGGGTCTTGGAATCCAAGCACTGTAGCCAGAACCCACCAAAGAGCCAGTTTGCACGGCCAGCGCTTCACAGAAAAGCAGCAAGGGACACCTGGTTGTACTGATGCCATAGCCGCTGTCTCATTAAATCTGTGTTCTCTAGACTCTGGTGTGTGTGGTGAATTGGGGACAAGACAGGATTTATTGACATGCAGACCAACTGCAGTCTTAGTGAAAGCCCACAGCCTTCCCCATCCAGTGGGGCCAAATGTGATTCGGTTTGGGGAGTTTGTGATGAGTGTCAGAGGGCTGAGTGTGTGGAGTCCCCTCAGCTCCATGTCTATGAAGGATGAAAACACATAACTTGGGGTTGTTCAGGCTCTAGGAAGCATCGAGCACTGAGCCTGGCGTGCAGAGAATGTTCGGTAAGTAGACACTGTGTCTTCTGGAGTCCTCATGGTTGAGGGATTATCTCATAACCCAGTGGAATCAGCGGGAAACTGGCTGATCTTGCAAGTCACATGTCCAGCTCCTGGCAATCTCTTTCACAAGCTAGACCCACAGAAGGGCCCTCGCTGCAACTCAGGACCATTCCCATTGCCCTGGGCTTCAGGAGAACCCTAACTGCCCCTCTCCCAAATTACATTCAAGCCTCTGTATATGTACATTCTTTTCAGAGAGATGATCTACAGTTTTGACCAGGATCTCAAAGGGGCCATGACCCAGCGAATATAAGGAATCTTCTGATAGACTGTAACCCTAACCCTAAAGAAACCAGAGAGCTCTATGGGCGCAAGCCGAAGGGAGGGAGGAATGGTGTGGGAGTGCTGTTTGTGGGCCTGGTCTTGGCATATTTGAGCACACACCTCCAACTACAAGTAACTAAAGCTATACTTTGGATACTTGATGTAAGATGAATATGTTTTCCCTCTCTTTTAGGTGATGAAATGGTATTTTCTTTTTACCATTAAATTTTTTTTTAATGTTTATTCATTTCTGACAGAGAGAGAGAGAGAACATTAGCCGGGCGGGGGGAGGTGGATAGAGAGAGAGGGAGATACAGAATCTGAAGCAGGTTCCAGGCTCTGAGCTGTCAGCACAGAGCCTGACGTGGGGCTCGAACTCACAAACCGTGAGATCATGACCTCAGCCAAAGTCGGATGCCCAACTGACTGAGCCATCCAGGAGCCCCTCTTTTATCATTTATGTATTGGCAAACTTAGATATACAGAACTATTGCAAAAACATTCCCATTTACCTATCTCCTGGATTCCCTAAATATTAATTTTTTTTTTTTTAGCATTTATTTATTTTTAAGAGAGAGAGAGACAGAGCACCAGCAGAGGAGGGGCAGAGAGAGAGGAGACACAGAATTTGAAGCAGGCTCCAGGCTCCAAGCTGTCAGCACAGAGCCAGATGCGTGGCTTCAACCCATGAACCGCGAGATCACGACCTGAGCTGAAGTAGGACACTCAACTGGCTGAGCCACCCAGGCACCCCTGGATTCCCTAAATATTACCATTTACCTCATTTGCTGTATTCTTTCTGTGCACATGCACATTTCTTTTTCTGAACCATTTGGCAGGGAGTTTCAGAGATGATGCTCCTTTGCCTCTAAATACATGTGTCTTCCTGCCAAACAAGGACGTTACAAGGCCACAGTGCACTTATCACTGGGAAATTAACATGGACACATCACAGAACCTACAACAAAACTTACTTAGATTTTGCCATTCAGCTGCTATGTCTGTTTAGTCTTCTTTAATCTGGAAGGGTGCGTGATGGACCCCTTTAAAAAGCACAAGGTAACTGGGGCGCCTGGGTGGCTAAGTCGGTTAAGTGTCTGATCCTCAGTTTCTGCTCAGGTCATAATCTCACAGTTTTGTGGATTCGAGCCCCGTGTCGAGTATGGAGCCTGCTTGGGATTCTCTCTCTCTGTCTCTCTCTGCCTCTCCCCCACTTGTGCTGTCTCAGTCTCTCTCTAAATAAACTTAAAAAAAGCACAAGTTAGTACTTTTGAAGACTGTCCTTCAATGCGGGTTTTTCTGATAGGATTCAGGCTTCGCGCGTGGAGTGAGAATTCCCCAGAAGTGACGCTTTGATCTACTTGTCTCCTGCGTCCTTTTGACATGTTTCTGTCATTCTTTAGGAACCGCTTACTTTCTAGCGTAATAAGGTGTTCTTGGTTTTTCTTGCGCTTTCCCACTCCTAGCCCTGAAACCAGCCGTTTCCTCAAGGAGCCCCAACAGCTGTTAGTGGACAGTGGTAATTCAGTAAACAAGATGTGGTCGTCGGGTGTGCTCAGTCCTACTGGGCTGTGACTGCTTCTAGGTCCTTTTACCAGACAGGAAATAGTAGCCCCTTCATCGACATCTAGTCCTCCATAAACATATTAAAAACATGAGTTCACACTGATACTCCCAATTTCAAAGTAATGCCACAAGATTCTTTCCCCTTTTTAATATTTGTGATTCCCTTCCTTGACAGAAACCTGGCTCTGTTATCTATAATTATTTATTTGCTCAATCCTAGAACACACAGAGTACCTTCAGCATTGCCAACCTATGCCTCTGTGAAAAAGAAGCCTAGAGTTTAATACTTTTTTTGAGTTCCTTTTTGTATTTAGTTGAGGGAATACAGTCAAAACACAGCATTCAAAATTCACTTGGGTGTTTCTCCCCTTTCACTGTGCATATGTAATTCATGAGAAATATGGTTCCATTCATGTACTCCATTTTATTTCCCTATTTTTATTTTTTTAAATTGGCTTCACACCTAGTGCAAAGCCCAACATGGGGCTTGAACTCACGACCTTGAGATCAAGAGTCAGAAGTTTAAGCAACTGAGAGCCACCCCAGCGCCTCTTATTTGCCTATTTTATTGTTGTGATATATTAGCATGGTTCCTAAAGTCAGAACTTCACAAGAGGCCACGGTGCCTGGCTGGTTCAACAGAGACTTGCCTGTCTCTCTCTCTCAAAAATAAACATTAAAAAAAAAATTTTTTTTAAAAGGCACTTTAAAAAATAAAAACCTTTACAAAAGGTTCGTCAAATATCTTCCTCCCCCGTTCTTTGCTTCTTTCCACCCCTTCCCATCAGGTAACCAATGTCTTTGGTCTCTGGCTTCTCCTTTCAGGGTTTCTTTTTGCAAAAATGAGTATGATACATGTCTATTTTCTTATTTCGTTTATCCCTTTTTTAAAATAATTTTTTTAACATTTATTCATTTTTGAGAGATGGGGACAGAGCATGAGTGGGGGAGGGGCAGAGAGAGGGAGACACAGCAGCTGAAGCAGCTGTCAGCACGAAACCCGACTCAAGGCTTGAACCCATGAACCGCGAGATCATGACCTGAGCTGAAGTTGGACGTTTAACCAACTGAGCCACCCAGGCGCGCCCCACCCCCCACCTTTTTTTTTTTTAAGTTTGTTTTTTGAGAGAGCGCGAGAGCGTGTGAATGGTGGAGGAGCAGAGAGAGAGGGAGAGAGAAGAGAGAATCTCTAGCAGGCTCTGCACTGCAGCACAGAGCCTAATGTGGAGACTGAACCCATGACCTGTGAGATCATGACCTGAGCCCTGAAGTCAAGAGCCCAATGCTCAACCCACTGAGCCACCCAGGAGCCCCTCCCCCTTCTTTCTTCCACAAAAATGATAGCATACTGTTTTTTTGCACGTTGCTTTTTTCAAATAATAGTATACCCTGGAAACCATTCTCTATCAGTCCAGAGTTCTTCCTCCTTTATTACTGTTATCATCATTTACATCTAGATTATATCCCATTGTATGTAATAACCATTTCATATTTGACCATTCTTCTATATACGAATATTCAGGATGTCTCCTCACTTTTGCAGTAACAAACAAGGATGCAACAAGTAACCTGTGCACATGTATTTTCTTTTGTTGGAGGTGTATCTTCAGAGTATACTCCTAAAAGTGGGATTGTTAAATCAAAAGAAATGTATTTTTTATGAGTGTCTGATGTCCCTCCATATTCGTTGTAGCAATTTGCATTCCCATCAGCAATGTAGGAGGTCGCTGTTAGCCCAGAACATCACCAACAGAGTGTGTGGCCATACTTTTTGATTATCTGTCAATCTAATTAGTGAGACACAGTATCTGTGTAGCTTTAATTTGCATTTCTCTAATCATGAATGAGGTTGAACTTTTTTTGTTTCAAGACCTAATTTATTTATTTATGAATTATATCCTTTGTCCACTTTTCTATTGGATTTCTGGTATTTTTTCCTCCTCAATCCTAAGAGTTCTCCATATAGCAGGGATTAGCCCATTGTCTGTGAGATGTTGCAAACATCTTCTTCCGATTTATCAACTGCTTTTGACTTTGTAGTGTTTCTCCCATGGAAAAGCTCTTTTGTTACATTTTTATACAGTCAAATTAAGTTTTCTTATTTCATCTGGGTCTTAAGTCATGGAAAATTTCCCAGCACCCAGGTCAAAGAGGCATTCATTTCAATTTTTATTTTTGGATCCACGATCTGTTTATTTAGTCTTGTGTATGCTGTGAGGCAGGGATCTAATTTTATCTTCTTCCAAATGATTAACCAGTTGTCCCCCACTATTAAAAAAAAAATCGGGGCTTCCAAACTTGTACTTGTTCCACAGGTCTGACTACTGCACTGACTTACTCACTGAAGTTTTATAGTTTGCTTTAATGTCTTAGAAGAGCTAGTCTCCTCCTTGCAGTTTTCTCTCTCTTTTTTTAAAGTTACTCATTTTGAGAGAGAGCATGCGCACAAGCAGGGGAGGGGCAGAGACAGACAGAGAGAGGGAGAGAAGGAATCCCTAGCAGGCTGTGCGCTGTCAGTGTGGACCCTAACGTGGGGCTTGATCTCACAAACTGTGAGATCGCGACCTGAGCCAAAATCCAGAGTCAGAGGCTTAATAGACTGAGTCACCCAGGCACCCTGCAGTTTTCCCTTTTTGAAGCAGCATTTTCCTGGGTATTCTTGCATGTGATTATTCTAAAGCACACATTTAAGTGAAATTTTAATGACAAAATTCGGTACTCTCAGGTGTCAAAATGAAAATACCAGAAACAAGAGTTTCCAAAGATGTAAAGCATCTGGAAGTAGAGAGGCGTGGCTGGATCTCATCCGCTGAGGTCATCTTGCTGCTTCTGGCTTTACTTTGATTAACGTTTGGTCGCACACACTGAAAAACGACCTAAGATAGTTGCTTTGAGCGCCGCTTCTTCTCATTGTACAATTCCCTGTAGCAGTTGATCGCATCATTGATTGCTCCCGAAACTTTCAGTTTCCAATCATCATTAGGGCCGTCACTTGTAAGGACCTGTAGGCCTGCCTCGAAGTGTGCGAAGGCTGCTGAGAGTCTTCCTGTGGTTAGCTGACGCAGGGCGGGCGGGGCATCTTCACTCTCCTCTTCTGCAGGCTCCCGCTCTAGCTGCATCAGTTCCTTGTTCGAGAGATCCTCCTCGTGGGACCTCAGCAACTGGTCCACGTCGGCTTCTACAACCTCTTCGAAAGCCACATTCTTGGCAAGGCTCACAATGTTTTGTTGAAGTTGTGCAATGTTATCTGCTTGGGAAACGCTCTGGAACCGAACACACTCAGGCCAGATCTTCTTCCACACGCTGTTCATCGTTGCCGGTCTCAGCGCCTCCCAAGCTAGTGCAATGTTGTCTACAGCATCCATGATGCTGTAGTTTCTCCAGAACTCCCTGATCGTGGCTGTATCCTCCCCATCTGTTGCTTCTAGGATGTGCTCAAAAGTTCTTCTCACGTAATGAGCTTTGAAGGCGGAGGCTATGCCTTGACCCATGGGCTGGATGGAGTCAGCTGTACTGTCATGAAGATATTCCACTCTTACATTATCAGACAGATCACTCAAATTTACCGGGTGGCATGGGGCATTGTCTAGGATGAGCAACGCTTTGTGGGTGAGATTATTCTGGGCACAGTATCTTTCAACGGCTGGGCAAAAAAAGTATGTGAACCATTCCTGAAAGATGCTCCTGGTTGCCCAGGCCTTTTTGTTTGAGCGCCAAATTACAGGCAAATTGGGCTTGGAGTATCCTTTCAGAGCCTTGGGGTTTTCCAAGTGGTACACCAATAAGGGCTTCAACTTAAAGTCCCCAGCTGCATTGCCACCAAGAAGCAGCATCAAGCGATCTCTGGATGATTTAAAGCCTGGCTCAGCTTTCTCTTCCACAGAAATGAACGTTCCTTCAGGCATTCTCTTCCAATAAAGCCCCGTCTCATCTACGTTAAAAACCTGCTGGGGGGTATACTCACCTTCTTCAATGATGCTTCTTAGCGCTTCTGGATATATGTCCTTGTTTCCAGGAGCCGTGCTGTTTATCTTGAAGTGGGGCAAACGGTGGCGCTCCTTGAATCTCACAAACCACCCTTTACTTGCAGTAAACTTTTCTGTTGGAGAGCTTGCACCTCTTTCACGCTGTAAGTCATCAAACAAACTCTTAGCCTTCTCCTGAATAGCTGTGACACTCAGGGGCACATTTCGCTGGCTCTGGTCTTCAAGCCACACGTGCAGCAGGCGCTCCATGGTCTCCATGACTGCACTTCGATGCCGAGTCAACCGGGAGGCTCTCAAAGGAGTAGCTATTTGCGAATTCGCTTTAATTTTTTCCTTATTATCTCGGATTGTAGCCACTGTAGAAACAGCAAGGCCCAAGGCCTTCGCAATTTGGCTGAGCTTTTCACCAACTTCAAATCGTCTTAACACTTCCAATTTTATGTCGAGGGTAATTGCTTTCCGTTCCCTTTTGGCACTTGGGATGGCCGATGCATTTAGGGACCTTTTCCCAGGCATTTTCCCTTCCAGAATGTAATAAAATCACACCAGTCTCAGGAGCCAGAAGGCCCGTGGCTATTCTCTGCTCCCTTGCAAAACGTGGGAGAGAAAACGGGGCTGCCAAGAAGTGCAGGCAGATGAGAAAAAGGTCACCAAAGGCCTGCCCGGCCCCCTTTGCCAGAAACAGGCTGGTTCACTCTCGACTGGAAGGCAGGCAGCGTAGGCCTCTGGTGTCAATCAGAGTGTCCAATCCCCAGACAGCACATCTGCAGGAACATTAAAACCGGCGTGGGTTTCTGGGATCCAGAAAACAGAAAAAAAATCCGTGCAAGTTAATAACGCTGCATAGCACACACCGAGTCAGTGCCTCCGTTCTAGAGGGACATCGAAGCAGCAGGTAGCCGGGCAGCGGGCTCACGAGAGGCGCCGGTAGCAGCGGCCGGGGGGGGGGGGGGGGGGGGGGCGGACCAGGGACTGGTGTTGTCTTTTGTGAACCGCTTCCTGTGGAGGACCCGGGAAATATGTGTCCTTGGAGATGCCCGACTTAAAATAAGTCTCAAGGCGCTGGGTATCCTCATAGCACCTAGCCCGAGTCGGTCGCTGGGATTTCTGCGCTCCGCTGTGTGGACAGGACCCGACAGCGCTCACGTTCAGATCTTTAAAAAGTCAGGTGGTAGGGTAGACAGCTGATGAGAGGTCCCAAGCCGGCGCCTAGTCCTTACCGCGCATGAGCGACGCCTCCAGCGCCCGCGGGGTCGGCTCCGGGGGTGTGGCGCTTCTCTGGCTTTGTTGCTGTTCTGCGCGTGCGCGCGCCCGAGCGGCGCGAGGGCGGGGCGGGGAGTGTCGCCCCCGCTCCGGGCGGCGGCCGAACGGTCTGGGCCGTGCGGCGGTGGCCCAGGAGGCGGCGGGACGGTCAGGGCAGGCGTGAGAGCCCTCGGAACAGCCCGGCAGGTGAGCGGGGAGGTTCTGCCCGCAGGTGTCGGGAGGCGGGGGCGGGGGCTCCGCTCGACGCCTTGGTGACGCCGCCCGGTTGCGCCGG
This sequence comes from Panthera uncia, assembly GCF_023721935.1. Classification (NCBI taxonomy): domain Eukaryota; kingdom Metazoa; phylum Chordata; class Mammalia; order Carnivora; family Felidae; genus Panthera; species Panthera uncia. Next base: position 25,735,938 of record NW_026057589.1, read on the forward strand.
CTGTCGCGGGGTAGGGGTCCGGGGGAACGGACTAGAGGGGCCTGGCTGCGGCCACCACCACATCCCCAGCCGGCGGCTCTGTCCCCGCGGCTGAGGTGGCCGTCCCTTGCCCTCCGCGTCCCTGTCCTTCTCCTCGCGGCTTCTTGCCGCCTTCTGAATTTCCCGCCGCCTCCCGGGCCCTGCGCAGTGCTGGCTCCCTCCTCTGCCTCCTCAGTCCCCTCTCCAAAGAGCCCCCACGTGGAGCGATTTGCGTTCGAGTCACGAGTCCCTGCAAACCCACAGCATCTCCTCGGGCACCTCGCTTCGACTGCGAGCCCGTTTCCTCCTGGGCCCGGAGGTAATGCTTGCTGTGGCTCAGAGTTGCTCTCTGAGCCGGATGTGATACTGCACGTGGAAGAGCTTTGCGGGCTGTTAGTGTTTCTCACGCGTGGAGCCCGGTTTCACCACTCTCATAGCAGCTAGTACTGCTTCCAGCCTTCCGTGCTAAGGGCTTTACACGAACCCTCTCATTTAAGTCCTAAACCCTTCCTGCACGCAAGCGCTGCCATAACCCTCTTTATGGAAGAGAAAATGTAAAAGCAAAACTGGCCGCTTGCAGCTCAGGGCCATCTCGCTCCAGTGCCTTCACTTTTAGGTATTTCTGGGTTGTGTGCCTTTCCTCTGGTTAAATACTATGAAATGGGATTCCGTGGGTTTTGTTTTTTTAATGTTTTTTTAAATTCAGTTTTGAGAGACAGAGTGTGGGCAGGGGAGGGGCAGAGAGAGAGACAGAGACACAGAATCTGCAGCAGGCTCCAGGCTCCGAGCTGTCAGCATACAGCCTGGCTGGGGGCTCAAACCCAGGAACTGCAAGGCCATTACCTGAGCCGAAGTCGGAAGCTTAACCGACTGAGCCACCCAGGCGCCCCCTAGGATTCCGTATTTTAAGGTTCTGTTTCTGTATTGGTTGATACATCCCAGGGTGCAGTGATCACATTGGCTTAATTTTTTCTCCTGCATAAATGTGAGGTTTCTGATTTTTGGTCCAAGAAAGGCATCTTGGTTTCCAGACAGTAGTGAAGGAGGAAGAAGGATTCCGTGGATTTATCTCCTGTCTTGTCTTCAGGAATGAGCTTTTCCCTCCCATCCCTATTCATTTTGGAGGTGGTACAAGTGAGCTCCGTTTCTGGAACTATCGACGAAAGCAGAGCCTTTCGCCTGGGACGTTTCAGCATTGCAGAGGCTGTTCTGGTTGTTAACACGTGGTGGAAGTCAGTAATTGACACAGCTGTGTCCTGAGTCACTGAACCTCCGTGGCCTCAGTGGTTTCAGTTACGAAGGAAGTTGGATGATCTTTGAGGGTTTTTTCCCCCCAGACTGAGTTGTTCATCTGTTGAGAGTCAAGAAGTGAACCACAGGCAAGGGCTCTGTCCCTCGGCTGCTCTCCTTGGATTTGTAGGCTGAGGGGGGGGGGGCCTGCAAAAGCTGGAGAGGCGTCACAGTGTAGTCAAAAGTACCCTATCAGTTAACACTCATCAAGGGAAGCTTATGTTCTGGAGGCTTCCATGCAGTTATTTTCTCATTCAGTGATCTTGCCGCACCATCCCTGCTGTGCAAGGAGGAGAACGGGACTAGCAGAACAAGGGAAGTAGAAAAGGAAGGGAAGGGAATGGAGAGGCATAAATGCCATATCAATGTGGGTGGGATAGTTGATGCTGAAGGAAGTGAGCTGCCAGCAGATTGAAGAGCCACTGCCTGGCGGGCTTGTGTCTGCGTGAGTCTGAGACCCCAGGGTAACCTGGCTGATGATCTGACGGGAAAAAAAGGACAGTGGCACTTTGCCTGTTGAAGGGTCTTACTGTGCCCAGCCCCACGTCTTGGCATTGCGTATGCTCATCACAGCCAAACACCAGTAACAGACTGTGTCTCTGAGAACTGCCTCTGACCTAACGTGGTTCCCTAACCCATGTCAGAAGAAGATTACGTCATGAACTGAAATAAAGGAATTGGGAGTTTTATCAAGTTTTGGAGGCCTGAAGCACAGTACTTAGCACTTCTAGGGCTGAAGGCCACCAGCCCTGCTCTGTTTGGCGTGGAGCTGCAGAAACCCTGGGAGGCTTGGTTTCCCCTCATCCGCCTCCGGCTCCCAGTTGCCTTCAGGCACTCACTTACCTCTCTAAACTTTTCCACCTCTGCAGGGGGCACGGTCACACCTACTTTTTTAGGGCGGATGGTGAGGATTGGAGGAGGTGACAGAGGAGCACCTACCCAGCAGGTGCACCACCTTCTGTGCTCCTTTGTCTAAATTTCCTGTTGCAGTAAAATGCCTTTGTGATGTCTTCATGGTCTCATGATTCCTCCACATCAGGCTCTGGTCCTTTGTGCGGGCTGAATCCCCGCAGCAGGCGGCTTCATTCACAGTGTGGAAGTTCTCATAGCCTCATCACCCTTCCTGGTGCATCTCCTTTCTGAGCTTCCCCGTTTGGGTTTCTCCCTGGTTTTAATATCTTTCTTACAGCTTACCTTACTTGTGAGTCCACTTTGGCTTTTCATAGGGATGTTTGAATAATTTGGCTTATTAGCAAGTTAATAACCATTGGCAATGAATTTACCGTGGGGCATGGCCTGCCTCATCATGAGGGACAGCATGGTTGAAATAACACGGGTGTTGTCACCTGTATGTCTATTTTCATTATAATAGAATATTGGGGATGATCCAAATCTTTGCTTATGTTGGTTTTTTTTTTTTTCAATATAATCAATATTGGGTTCTTGACTGTACTTAGATTTTGTTGTCTTAATATGGTGGCTTTTCTTGAGCTTATTTTTGTTCTAATGGCTTTTGACATATAATAGTGAAAAATCTAAGTCGTCTTTGGTCTTGTCCTTAACTGGTGTTAAATATTGTTAGCTTATGGTGAAAACTGGCATTTTCTTCTTTGAGGACTGAAGAAAATACAGGATCTGGAAGAGCACTTGCTTTCTCTGGCCTGACAAAAATACTAATCCTTGGTTGATCAAAGATAAATTATAGTATCCTTTGGTTTTAAAATTTTATGTGGCTTAATCTTAGAATCATGTTTGTTTTTGAGGCTGTGATAGTTTCAGTGGCCAAAATTGTCTCAGGCAAGAAATGGTTAGGGACTTGGTGGGGGTGGGAGTGGAGGCATTGACAGCAATAGCTGTGAAAATTCTTTATGTGTTTCTGCAGTGAATTTAGTTCCTGTTTATCCTGTTTGAATCCTATTTTAATGGGACATTTAAGCGGATAAGCAAAGGCAGCAAGCTAGCCCTTTAGCCCACATCCGGGTCCCTTCCCACCTGTAATGCCACCATGAGAAAATGGCCCATCACATGGCAGAAGGTGTTCATCTTCTCTCACTTTTCACTGCCTCCAGGGGACCTGCTTTCAGCAGCTGGCTCTTCGGGCAAGACTGACGTCATTTTCTTAGTGGCTGTGTTCAAAACCACCCAAAGGTACCCATCTTTCTTCTACCATCATTAGCATAACGTTACGAGAACCAAGTGAGGCTTCCTCAGTGTCTCCCCTGTAGTGGGGGAACCAGGGGACAGGGTGTGTGTTGACTCAGGATGCCCCGTGCCTCCTCCCTTTTCTAGTTTCCATATTGAGCCTTACTTCAGTCTTCCCGTTTCTGGGTCACTGCAGCCTGTCTTTATGGTTTTGATAGGACAGTGAAAGAGAAAGTCTCATAAAGTTTCTAGGCGAATCTTTTGGGATGCATGAGAACAAACCTTTGTTTCTACATATCTGAGTGACAGCCAGGCTGAGCCTCATGTTTGGGAAGCACAACAGAGATGATGTGCAGACTACAGTTAGCTTGGAGCGCGTCTGCCCCTCACAGTGGACTGTAGGACTGTGCTCAGTGTCCCCTTGGACACCCTGTATGTGAGGCTTGTAGGTGCGTGTTGATTGCATCAAGCAAGGAGTCAGGGCAGAAAACTGGTTTCTCTCGTACTCTCTTTCCTCGTCTTACAGGATGGTTGCTTATGTGAGTGTGGTCTGTGCTTTTAAAGTACCAGAACCTCATCATTTGGTCCCTAAGGGTTTGAGGAATTCTTTAGAAGAAACAGAGACTTAGAAAAAGCAGCAACTCCAAGAAAAGGTACAAGGGTCAATTTGGCATTTTAATGGACCGAGCCACCCAGGTGTCCATCAATTTGATGTTTTAAAACTGTGAGAGTTTTACATTTTTAAGGCCTTCGCTGCTTTTGGGGTTAATCTCCTTGGGAGGTGACAAGCAGGCGGCCCGTGCACGTGTGGTGTTGGCCTTCTCTTTCCTTTGCTTGTCGTGCCCGTCGCTTCCAAGTCACCCCCTTCCTTATTCGGATCCGAAGCCTCACGGTTTGGTGATGTGGATTGGTGAAGTGGGTATTTATCAGGTGTGGTTCTCCTGTGGAACGTCTTCTGCTCAGTTACCTGTAAGTGAGGAATAGGGGGAGGCCCATAGAAGCATGTTGGGAGGTGTGTTTACGTGCTTTACAAATATAGCAGTTGGTTTTTTGCAACATTATCGTTTATGCAGATTTTTACTCTATCCTGTAATATGTTTGTCTGTTTCCGGGTCACCTAGGCCTTGGGCCTCCATGGCTTTGATTTGGGGTTATTGGAGTGGTGTGCATGTGACGGGGCAGGACTGTGGCTTTGTTTGTCCTGCGACTTTTTGGGCTTCTTGCTTAGGCCCTTCCATTTCCTGTTGCCTGGCTGTGGAGAAACATGGCCATGGATGGATCGCTGCCTTAGAAGCCTCTGTGAGACCACCTTTCCCTTACTCAGGGGAACGATTGTTTTCCTAAGTTTTGGGTTAGTTTCCCAGGTTCTTAGGAACACATGCATTCTTGTGTGGCACCTCTGCGACTTCATTTCTGGTCACAAATGTGTGGGCGGGTGGTGGGGGGGTGGTTTCCCCACCATGCAGTTCTGGGACACCAGCTGGGTGTCCTACAGTTTAACCCACTTCTGACATCATGTACCTGGAATTAGCACCAGATTCCACAGGTTCAGGGCTCCGTCCTGAAAGACTGCCTCTGCCTCCCACTCCCTGCCTTCAGATGGCCTTCCACTTCTAGATTGTCACCTGTGCTTCTGACTGACTGGCTGTAAATCAGGTTTCCATGACCGCCTCTCCTTGGGTTCATTTAATTTGCTAGAGCTGCTCACAAACTCGGGAAACCAATGTATTTACTAGATTACCAGTAGTTCATTACAGAGGATGTTAAAGGATATGAATGAACACCTAGATGAAGAAATATGTAGGGCAAGTTCTGGTAGATTCCCTGGTATAGGAGCTTTCTGTCCCCTTGGGGTTTAGCACAGAATGTGGGTACGTTCTTGTCTACCAATCTAAAAGCTCTCCAAACCCCGCCCTTTTGGGTTTATATGGAGGCTTTGTTGCATAGGCATGTGATTGATTGAATCATTGGCTGCTGTGATTAATTCGACTTCCAGCTCTTCTCCCCTCCCCTCCCCCCTTCTCCCCCAGAGTCAGGGGTGGGGCTGAAACTTCTAACCTTCTAATCACTTGGTTGCTTCTCCTAGCAACCTGCCTCCATCCTTAAGGGTTTTCCAAAAGTCACATCATTGACACAAACTCAAGTGTGGTTGAAAGAGGCTGGTTATGAATAACCAAAGACACCTTTACCACCTAGGAAATTCCAAGGGTTGTTAAAGCTCTGTACCAGGAGGACCAAACGCATACTTCTTATAAATCGAATATCATACAGGTCAAACAAAGCTAAATGCCTGGCAGACTCCGTGATAACAATTATTCGTTTTTGTTTCTCCCCCTTGTCTTTTTGTGTGTGCTAAAGCACCTCTTGGAAATTTTAACTGGAAATTGTACTTGATGGAGTTAATGGGGAGGGGAGAGTGTTTCTTTGGGTGTGCCTAGCTTTCTAGGACCGTTCAAGCCTCCTGATCCTCAGAGTGTACTTGGAGGAACCCTAGGTGGGCATGTCCTGAATCAGAGCCATCTCTCCCAATACACACTTTGCACCCGACAGAATGGTGGGACAGGGGTGCTTACGGGGCTGGATTTGTGTACTCTGAACTGCTTTGTATTTTACGTGTGTGTTGCAGGAAGAGGCTTGCAAGGCTGGATTCAGTCATCTAGTTTGTGGGTCAGTGTTCTGAGAAGGGGTATCGTGCCCAAAGTGCCAGCTGTTTAACAGTAATGCCCCCTGGATCGTGCCTGGTATGTATGTTCCATTCACTGGTGATTACCTGGAGATTTAAAGAAATTTTTCAAAATTTCCATCTTGTTGGTATGGTCTAGTAGTCTTTTCCACTCTAACCTGTGTCCTGAGCTGGGAAGGGCACAGCAGGCTTTTCTCCTACACTTCTGGACAAAATACTTATGTTTCAGCTCTGCCCAGCCTCTTCCTGTCCTGCTCCCTGTTTACCTCCAGAAGGCACCAGTGTTAGGAAGATTGTATGTTAGAAGGCATTTTTTTGTTCTCTGAAGCCTCTTTCTCTAGGAAGTTGTAATTATTGTTACCTGGTGTCAGATTCTGTTTTCTCTTAGGAACTGGTGAGCCAAAGGATGTTGGGGCTGGAACAGACGAGGCAGGAGAAGAGGAAAGCAGGGTGACTTTGCCTGGTGGAGCCGGCTGCAGAAGGTGTGTGTGCATCCAAGGACTAGACCCCACATGGCCCATCACGTACCCAGGGGGCCGGTCACGCTCATAGACCCCACGTGGCCCATCACGTACCCAGGGGGCCGGTCACGGTCATAGACCCCACGTGGCCCATCACGTACCCAGGGGGCCGGTCACGCTCATAGACCCCACGTGGCCTATCACGTACCCAGGGGGCCGGTCACGGTCATAGACCCCACGTGGCCCATCAGGTACCCAGGGGGCCCATCAGGTACCCAGGGGGCCGGTCACGGTCATAGACCCCACGTGTCCCATCACGTACCCAGGGGGCCGGTCACGGTCATAGACCCCACGAGGCCCATCAGGTACCCAGGGGGCCGGTCACGCTCATAGACCCCACGAGGCCCATCAGGTACCCAGGGGGCCGGTCACTGCTGTGCTTGGGCTTTGTGCAGTCGCTCTGCTTGTTCTTGGAGCAAGCTGATTCAAAGATTCTAAGAAACAAACTTAAAATTATGACAACGTGGAGATTTCCATCTGAATTTTAAAAGACCCAGATAAGAGATAACCCCAGAAGTGTTGGCTCTTTGTGGGTCTTCTGCCTCTCCCAGGTGCTTTGCTGAGCTGCTGTGTTTGTTGTGTTTACATGTGCCAAGCGGAGGCCTTTCCTCCCAAGGACCCCGGCTTTGGCTTCACCACGCACACAGCATGGTGGAGTGTGAGGAGGGAGCATTTGATGATGTCTCTCATAATATCTGATAAAAGAAGTCGCTGTTTCATGAAGGAAACCACCCTCGTTTAACCGTAAAATGTGTTCTCTTGTCCCACGGCGGGGGGGGGGGGGGGGGGGGAGGGGGGGGGGGGGGGGTGGGCATTCCCCTGGGACAAGCAGGGTTTCCACAATCTTGCTGTTTTGGGAGCAGGTGTTGCTATGGGATTTTCCTACATCTATTTTCGAGATCCTGGGAAGGAAATCGCCCGGAAGCAGTTCATGCAGTATTACTTGGTGAGGGGTCTGGTGAGGGGACTTACAGTCTGTCCACCCAGGAAGGAGCTGGTACCTATGGCGGCGTGCCCACCCCTGTGGTCTGCAAGCTCTGATCCTGAGCATCCCAGCCTTGGGGTATAGACAAGACCAGTTTCACTTTTCCCAGTAACTCCCTCACTGAACGCTGTCATGCCCACATTCTTGCTGGGTGGCGGTCCCTGTAACATCATGGCCTAACTTCATCATTGACTAGCTTTTGCTCCTAAGACCTCATTCTCTTTTTCTGTAAACTCCAATCTTCTGTCTGATTGAAAGCTTTTCTCCTAGTGTGGTCCTACCCTGACCCTGAGCAGGGTGGGCCAGCACTGTCCACCCCAGGCTTTGTGCTGTGCTCGCAGGGTCCTCCCTGGCTTGTCCTTCTGAGCGCTGAAGTCAGGTGGAGTGCCCCTCCAGCTTAAGTGTAAGCTTAGGTAGGAGCAGAGGACTTGCTCCCCCTCTGCCCATCGCTCTAGATAACACGCAGTTAAGATCCGGACTTCCATCTGTGTGATGATGTTTGTAGAGAACCATTGTTTCCCACCAGGGTCTGTGGCTGAGGCCTTTGTTGTCTGCCTGCACGTCTGTCCTCAGAGAGGCCCTTGCTCCCTGCTGGGTGGGGGAATGGCAGCTGCCTCTCCTCTCTCCCAAGGATCTGCCTCCTGCTGGGGAGGAGGGGTGAGACGGGGGTCCTCCTGTGTCTGCATTCTGGACAGATTCCAGAGTTCCCTCAAGCTCTGGCACCGCTGACAGTGACGTGTTTGTTCTGAGGCACAGCCTAGAGCACCGAACGGGGACGTGTTCCCTCCCTGGCTCACCTCACTCAGCGCTGCGCTCAGCCCCCGTGGTGCACAGGGGACGGGCAGCCTCTCCCCAGGCTCAGACCAGAAACCTGATCTTCCTCACCCAGAGGAACTTGCAGGTTGGCTGGAAAAGTCCAGCTTGTGAGTGCTGCACCGTCTCCCCGCTCCTCCGCAGCTGTTGTGAGATCACCTGATGACATCTTAGGGTGTCACAGAAGTAAGTAAGCTGAAGCGCAGCCCTCCCTGAGCGCCTCATGCATTTGGGAATAAAAAAACCCACAGTATCCAGGAACTTAAGTAGCAAACTTTGTTGTAAAATAGCTTTGTTATTTCTCCTAACTAAAATTGGGAGAACGTTTCCTTCCAATTTTTAAAATGAGGAGAAAGTATATTTGCAAAAAATGGGAAGTGAATAAGAATATAAAGAAGGAAGCCCCTGGCCTGCTCTGAGCAAGGTTACACAGGTGGGCACTGGTCTCCACCCTGCCCCTTGGGCTTCACCGTGTTGAGCTGTGTACCCAGGTGGTAGTGTAATTGTGTCGGAGAAAGCAAGACTGGCCAGCCGGGCGGTGATCCAAAAAGTAAGAGATTGAAACATGATGGGGGCTGTAAGGATGTCCCAAGCTCTTGCCTCTTTAATGTGAGAGTCGGTGGAGTCTCTGGGGTCTCTGTTGCAGAAAAGCTGGGATGTTTGGCTGCTCTGAGGCGTTTCTTTGACGAGCATTAGGCTGTACTGTGGAAGCATTGAGCTTTGTGGGGTGGTCATAAGATGCCACAGCTGGGAACACGTCCTCATCACACAACCCCGAGTCTTTATTTACTTTCCAGAAGGAGCATTGTTGTAGTGATCTGAGATGCTGTCGAGAGCAGATGGATGGCAGAAGGAAACGGGGCACACCCCTGAATTGTGTCTTTGAAGAGCTTCCCAGAGGAGCATGTCTGCGTGCAGATGGTTGGGTCCAGAGGCACCAATAGCTTGTGGGCCGTGGGGATTACGTTTTCATTCTCCCTGGCACTGTTTTCTTGTGGTACCTGCAGCTGGGTGGACAGAATGTTCCCGAATCAGCTCTGTATCTCAGGACTGCCCTGTAGTCAGTGTAAGACTGTTGTTTGTGTGCCTTCTGGATTTCCAAGGCAGTGTGGAATCTTAGTGCCTGGATGTACCAAATTTTAACTCCTGTTGCTGAATTGGTTTCTGTTTATTAAAATGGAAATAGGTTCATACCCCAGGCTGAAAGTATTCATGTTAGTAGAAAAACAAAACGGATCTGTTCTGCAGAGCGTAGGCTGAGGTAGAGCCACAGTCTGGGTCTGTGGAGCACGTCCGAGCACAGAAGCACGTGGTTTGCTGCCGAATGCCCTGCTCTGCAGGTCTGGCGTTCTTTTTCCTAGGTGGACTGGCTGGAGGTTGTGAACAGTTTGTGCGTGGTATTCCTGCTCCTGGACGGCATCTGAGGTGAGGGGTAAGTTCAAGGCTGAGTGTTCCTCCGTAGGGCTTTTTTTTAATGTAGAGCGTAGGGGCACCTGGGTGGCTCAGTTGGTTAAGCATCCGACTCTTTATTTCAGCCCAGGCTATGAACTCATGGGTTCTTGCGTTTGGGCCCCACGTTGGGCTCTGTGATAGTTTGGAGCCTGCTTGGGATTCTCGGTCTCCCTCTCTCTTTGCCCCTCCCCTGGTGCATGCTTTCTCTTTCTCTCTCTCTCCCCCACCCCCCTTCCTCTCTCTTTCAAAAATAAATAAATAAACTTTAAAAAAGAATTGAAAAAGTAAAGTGTAGTTTTCTGTGTGTGTGTGTGTGTGTGTGTGTGTGTGTGTTTTCAAAAACATGCCTCTCTTGGTTTCACTACCCAACAGCAGAGGTTTCAGTTAAGAGGATCTTCACAATTCTGCCCTGGCAAATGCTACTTCCCATGATTAATAACCCGTGTTAAGGGGATCGTTTACCACATTGGTGTGTAGCAATAGCAGTGTTCCAAGTAGAACAGAATCCCCGTGTAGGGCTCTTTTTTAAAATTTTTAAACAATTTTCATTTATTTTTGAGAGAGAGAGAGAGAGAGAGAGAGAGAGAGAGAATGTAAGTGGGGGAGGGGCAGAGAGAGACACACACACACAGAATCCGAAACAGGCTGCAGGCTCTGAGCTATCGGCACAGAGCCCGACGTGGGCTTTGAAGTCCTGAACCATGAGATCACGACCAGAGCCGAAGTCCGATGCTTAACTCACTGAGCCACCCAGGCACCCCACACCCGCCTGGTGTAGGAGTCTTAACTGTGACTCGGTTTTGTCAAGTAACATGTAAGAACCATGATCTGAGAGCTGGGAGGAGAGAATAGCACAGGGACACAAAGACGGGACAGACAAACCTTTGCAGTTGTGGGAGCTTCTTATAGTTTCATCCAAGACCCAAAGCCTGTGGTTTCGTGAGGCCAGACCCAGGCTTTGCTGGAGGAGCACCGGTGGGGGGGGGGGTGGTGGCTGGAGGGGGAGCCCAAAGCTGCTCTTGAATCTTGGTCTCTGCAGAAGTTTGTGTGGTTTAACATCAGCAGTGTTGACACCTTTGAGCGGAACTTGGAGACTGCTCGCTGGGAACTGGGCATTGAACTCCCCCAACCAGACGGCAGTGGCCTGTGCCACCGAGAGCGACGGGTGAATGTCGGGCTCCAGTCTGGAGTCTGTGGTTCTGAATACAGAACAGTTCAGTGTTTAATCAGCTTTGGAGGGGCGCCTGGATGGTTCAGTCAGTTAAGTGCTCGACTCGGGTTTCGGCTCAGGTCATGATCTGGCGGTTTGTGGGTTTGAGCCCCTTGTTGGGCTGTGTGCTGACAGTGTGGAGCCTGCTTGGGATCCTCTGTCTCTCTCCTTCTCTGCCCCTCCCCAGCTCACTCTCTCTGTCTCTCTCAAAATAAATAAATAAAAACTTAAAAAAATTTTTTTTTTACCAGTTTTGGAGTGTGCTTCCTTTGAGCATATTGTAGGCATCTGCTAGTTTACTATATATAGTAAAATGAAGAAATAAATTCTGTTTTCATGGAGGAAAGAATCGATTGGTGAAATATTTAGGCAGGCAGCCCTTAAGAAATAGTATAACAGGGCTCAACTGTGAGGGGGCTGTGCTGGGTGTGCTGGGGTCCGTCCTCCTCACCCCCAATTTCAGGTGTCTGGGCAGACAGACGTGTGTGGGGTGAGAGGCTCAGGATTGGGGAAGGCTGGATGCTGTGTCCAGGCTCTGACATGTTTTTAAAAGATACTGCTCCCTTGTGTAGCATCAGTCTGCCCTTCACAGCCTTTCTCCCGAGGGAACTGATGAGTGGTTTTCTTGGATCTTCTAGGTTTCCCTTGTGAATCTGGTGTCCGCCCTTCTCCTAGTGGGCATCTTCCTCTGTGCTGTGAGGAGGGGGCCCGATGGGGGCCGGGCATGGCAGGCGAGGACGGGGGCCACCTCTTCAGTGCTGGGGAGACACTGCCAGGGTCTTAAAGTACAGTGTCAACGTGTGGTTTGCAGATGTAGCTGGTTGTGAAGAGGCCAGGTTGGAGATGATGGAGTTTGTGAATTTCCTGAAGAATCCCAAGCAATGTCAGGACTTAGGAGCCCAAATTCCAAAGGTATTGATTTCAGAAAACATGATAAAGCTCTGAGCTCCAGGTCACAGTCAGAGATCACCATGGGTCAGTGTGGACAGATACGGGACAATTGAGCGTTTTCTAGAGATTGTGTATTTTATTAATCATGGGAAGTAGCATTTGCCAGGGCAGAATTGTGAAGATCCTCTTAACTGAAACCTCTGTGAGTTTACTTTTTTGAACTATGAGCTTGTGCAATTATAGGAACAGTCCATACCCAACTGAAGTGTGTTTGTGTTCACTTGAAGCACAAACATTATTGGCTTTTCATTTAGAGGCCAGTCTGTCCGTCTAGTTTGGTGCCAATGATCAGAATCTTTTGTTAAATGTCCTGCATAAACCACACGTTACCTACAGTTTTGTTCTCTAAATGAAGTGAAAACTTAGAGCAGTCTGAGTGTAGAACCGTGTATTTTCTTATGACGTTTTTCTTAGAGTTTTCTTTCCTACTCAATTTGACATTTTTTTTAGCTGTTTGCCTTTATTGCTTTATTTTCCAAAGCTTTCAACTTAGTTTTTGAAGAAACAACCTTTTTTTATTCCTGGTTTTTTTTTTTTTAGTTCACACAATGTTAAATTACATAATTAAAATAGAAGCACAGCTTGCATAAACAGGTTTGGGATCAGATACAGCTGCCTTATGGTGAGCCCTTGACCCTGCTCTGGACGGAGGGGTGGGGTTGGTGTGGGTCAGGGTTGTTGTACAGCCATTGTGATTCTGGCTGCTGTGTGTTTCTGCTGGTGCCTCTTTGTGTCATGGACCCTTTGATGGCTTGACAAACTGCCAGTCCTTTTCCCAGAATGATTTGCATCTTAAAGGAAATGGAATCACAGACCCTTCAGTCATCCCCGGGCTATGTGGACCAGGCTAAGAGCGCCTAGTGTAGACTGCTCTTTGGACACAGGCCCTTGTAGGAACCCTTGCTTTCTCCAGCTCCTCCCCGTAGTGTGGCCGCCACTAGACAGTTTGTTCTGAACAACAGCAACAGGTGACCGCTGTGAGCCTGGGGACTAGAGGGTAGGAGGTGCTGTCCTGTCTTACAGGCTGGGGAGTGTTTGCTGGAAAGCATGTGTGTGCGACAGAGGTGCAGCTCGCCCTGGTGCTCCCTACTGGAGATCTGCCAGCGCCTGGCCCAGCTGCTGGTCCCCTCGGCTTTGTGGTTGGGTGCCGCAGGGGGTGCCTCTCTTTGCTTCTTAGGATGTCCAGCTGCTTGTACGTGCTTGCAAAGTGGGTGTGATAAGCGGTGTGGCGGTCAGGTCACCAGGAAGGGCCTCTCACCTGGAGTGCGACCCTCCAGCAGTGTGTGGGCTTGCGGGAGGCGTCTCTGTCGTTCTGTGTGGTGCCGAGGACATCAGGACCCACATGGGTGTGGGCTCCTCCTGGGCGTAAAGGCCTACAGTAGATGTGGACACACGTACCCTGGACTCTCAGTTGTGCGTGTGGTCACGCGACTGGCAGAGGTGGATTCATGGCGCACCGTGACCCTAACCCACGTTCACGGGAACATGGGGTCCAGCACCATGTTGTGGACTTGAGTTTTGTGACTCCTTCCCCCTACCTCTTCGTGAGTGCTTTGTTGTTGTTTTTAAAGACTCAAGGAAAAAACACTGTATGGTCTCCTCTGAGGTAACTAGATGCTAACCCACACCCTTGACTGGAAATGGGGCAGTAGAAATTCCCTGCTTGAAATTTCTTTTCAGTTTTCAGGTGTGACGGTAATCCATAAGACGAACACCGAGGTGTGTTACCAGAGTGTGAATTGGTGTCACTATTTTGTAGAACGGTTTGACGGCACCCGTTAGACATTCAGACCCTTTGACCCAGCAAGCCCTGCCCTCGGGAGCTCTTGTGAAGACATGGCCTGCTTAGGTGGATGGGCTTTCGTGTGTCTGTGGTATTTGAACTTTTTATGGTGAACGTGGTTTAATTTTCTTTTTTTTTTTTTTTTTTCAACGTTTTTTAATTTATTTTTGGGACAGAGAGAGCCATAGCATGAACGGGGGAGGGGCAGAGAGAGAGGGAGACACAGAATCGGAAACAGGCTCCAGGCTCCGAGCCATCAGCCCAGAGCCTGACGCGGGGCTCGAACTCACGGACCGTGAAATCGTGACCTGGCTGAAGTCGGACGCTTAACCGACTGCGCCACCCAGGCGCCCCTAATTTTCTAAGAAAATATTAGAAGGAGAACCTCGGACTAGAAGAATGGGGCATCATCTCATGGGATTCTTGTTAGTGACGCCTGGAAGTCACCCGTTTAAATCAGAAACGGGCCTGTCTTTGGGTCCCATCTGTCCCCTTTAAGAGCCCGGCATCACCTTTCTGTTTCAGGGAGCCATGCCCACTGGTCTCCTGGCACTGGAGCTGCTTCTTGCCACAGCCACTGCGGGGAAGGCCAGTGTGCCTTTCATCACCGTGAATGGGTCAGAGTTCCTGGAAACATTTGTCGGCATTGGGCCAGCAAGGGTAGGTGGGCGCTTGTCCTCGAGTCAGACAGCCCCGGTCTTTGTGTGGACCCGGCAGTGAGCACAGAGCACGCCGCACATGTTGAGATAAGGGTTGGGTTCCGGAGAAGAGAAGCAGAGACTTGGGTTAACAAACACTCATTTTTGTTTTCATACCAGGAGCAAAATAGACTCTCTGTGTGGATTCCTACTTTAGGTTCGTGACATGTTTGCAGCGGCCCAAAGAAACGCTCCTTGTGTCTTGTTCATTGATGATATTGATGCGTTTGGCGGGAAGGAGGCCGAGGGCATTTCGGAAGCCAGAGTGACCGGGAGAGCACGCTGAACCAGATGCTTGTGGAGGGATGGATGGTGAGTGCACGCTGCTGACAGCCGCCGAGAGCAGGCCTGTCCTGTCGGCACTGCCACATCTCGCGTGACCCTCCTCCGGCTTTTGTTTCTATCAACTCCCTGGGTGAGTGAGCGTCCCTGATGGTTCTGTTTGTAGGAAGGCTGCTCTCAGGCAGACTTAATGGAGAAAGCTATGTTAGATCCACAGAGGCCCCCCACTGCCCCCTCCCTACCAGCAGGAGGGGTTAGTGGAGATGGGGTGGTGAGATGAGGAGAGGTGAGGCCCTCCTGGGGAGGTGGACCAGGTAGATGAGGGCTCCCCCACCTCTCCTAGTGTAGGCCTTGGTGCCTGCAGGATGGTGTGGTTGGAGCCTTGCTCCTTCCCCTCTGAACCTCTCTCCTGCTGCCCTTCCTGACGCAGAGTCTCATGGGTGTGAGCCCACTCCATGTCCCAAAATCTCTCTCTTTCTTTCAGTTCAGACTTCTCCTCAAAGTGATTCCAGCTCAGTGTGTCTGGCGGCTTGTCAGGCGTGCTGCTATCTCACTGGAAATGTCTACATGGTGAACGTTTTTCAAATTTGGAGATGCTTTCACTGGTCCCATGGCAAGTTTTCATCTTCATCTTGGGGCTGCCAAGAGTACCCCAGGTTTGGTGATTCACTAGGAGGACTCCTAGGACCCCATGTGTAGCTGTACCCACGACCACGACTGGTGACAGACACAGAGCAGAATCCGCGCGGGGAAGAATGTGGTCCAGGGAAGCTGGCTGCAGCTTCCCTCAGGACGTGCAGGAGGCACCGACTTTTCCTGGCATGGAGCTGTGACGACATGTGGGCATGTAGTTGACCAAGGTTTTCAGTGGGGGCTGGTCCTGTGGCACTCTCTGCCCAGTATGTACCAAAATCCCAGCCTCCCGGGAGGAAGGCAGGTGCGCAGCAAAACCACACTGTACAAACAGATTAGGCCTAGGGAGCCCCTCTTATCAGGGAGCAGTGGAGACCCTCCCCAAATCTCAGGTCCCAGAGCCAGCTGGGGGCCACCTTATAAGCAGAGCTTGAGAGGCTTACTGTGTTAGATTCTTTCTGCCCAGACAAGGCGTTCCAAAACCCTTTGTCATAGCTCGTATCCAACCGTGATTCTAACTAGGTTAGTACTCTGTTCTGAGGTCTCAAGGGGCTGATGGGAGAGAGCATTCGGGGGAAAGAGGGTGGGAACACCACCACTTTCTCTGCTGGCGGCCCCCGTTCTCTGCAGTCCTGCCTGCCCTTGACTATTCCAGTTCCCTGGGCCTTGTGAGCCCACTAGGGCTGGGTGGATGGAGACCTTGGGAAGTAGCTGGGGCACTGACACCGTGGACAGTCTCCTTGCTCCCCAGGGGTTGGGGGGTGGCATCGGGTAGTGTCAAGCTGTCAGGAACCAGTGGTGAGTCAAGATGGAGGTCCACACGTGGGCCCAGGTCCTGGGGGGTCCCAGTTAGCCGGGGAACGTCTGACTGCTCTCTGACGGAGACGCGTCTCAGCCAGAGCAATGGGGTCTGTGACAACCAGAGCCAGTGGTGTGCTGTTTGTGTCCTGCCCGTGAAGGGTCAGAGGGAGGGGCCCCAGAGCCAGCCCCGGGCAGGAGCGTTGGCCCCGCTGAATGGCCTCTGTAGTCCGTTTGGAGTGAGCAGAGGAAGAGCAGAGCCAGTGCAGGGCGGCTCAGGGAGGCCAGGGTCCCTAGAAGGATGAGCAGGTGTGCAGAAGAGGACAAGGCGTCAGGACCAGAGAGAGGGGGAGAGCTGTCTGGGGATACAGCACTACCCCAGTGGGTGCCAGCCGAGCCCCCTCCTCGGGCGCCCTTGCTTCTCATGTCCAGGGTTCACCTCTTTCACGAACGTGGTGGTGGTGGCTGGCACCAACCGCCCTGACCTCCTTGACCCGGCTCTGATGCATCCTGGCCGGTGTGACTGACTGATCTACATCAGCAAGCCTGCCGGTCACATGGCGCTCAGGTTTGGGGCTTCATGCCCTTGTGCTAAAGGTTAGGTTGGTTAGATCATTACCTGTGTATTTGGAGGCGATTTCTTTTCTTTTTTTTTACTTCTTCCTTTTTAAGCAGGCTCCATGCCCAGTGCAGAGCCGAATGCAAAGGTTGAACTTTTCACCCTGAGAGATCAAGACCAGAGCTGAGGTCAAGAGTCGGACCGTTAACCGACCGAGCTACCCAGGTGCCCCTGGGGGTGGTTCGTTTGATCAGGGCCCTGCAGTGGTTAATATTAACATTTGGAAAAAGTGGAAGCTTGTGGATGCCCTTGGGTGCTGCTAGTTGCTGTCTCCCGGCAATCCACTTTTGGGAGTGACAGGTGTGGCTGGGCCTGCAGAAACGTCACTTCACCATACAGGTGGGAGTGCTGTGATACATCCATGTTTCTGGCGCGGTGTTGTAAAAACTTAGAGGGTAGACAAGAAGAGCTCACCCTCACCTTTTGCTCTGACAACTGACATCACCTCTTCCCTGGCCCTTTCCGTTTTTGAGAGCGCGTCTGTCCCGCGTGGACTTGCCCTGCTGCCCAGGGTGGTCCTCATCTTGCTCACTGTCGGCTCATGGCCCCGGGAATGGATTTGATGTTAGAGGCAGCACAGTCATGAAGGTGTTTTAATGAGTTCAAGAGCTGAGTGTACGAGGGGGCTTGAACTCGCAAACCATGAGATTGTGACCTGAGCCGAAGGCGGACACTTGACCGACTGAGCCACCCGGGTGCCCCTGCTCTGATTAATGATAGTTTTGCTGGATATAGCATTCGTGTTTGACTTTAAAAAATTTTTCTTGTCTCACTGCTTTGAATATTTTGTTCCACTGCCTTCATTTTACTATTTCTGATGAGGTGCCAGGCACCAGTCGTCATATTGCTGTTATCCTCTATGTGATGAATCTTTTCTGTTGCTGCTTCAGGATTTCCTCTTTGTCTTTTGCTTTCAACACTTTAATTGTGATGGGTCTCTTGCAACTTCTGGGTTTCGAATTATAGTTAGAAAAGAATCTCTCGTTATTTTCATATTATGGACACATCTTTATCATGTTTATGACTTATTTTTTTTACATTTACGTCTCTGACCCATTTGTACTTTATTCTGATATATAGCTTGAGATATTGCATAAATTTGATCTTTCTTCAAATAACTATCCTATCATTGCAACACCATTTTTAAATAGTTCATTACTGACGAAGAAACAGTGCATTATCTTGACTTTACCCACTGAATGGGAGCCTTTCCAAGGACAAAAGGAATTACAGAGAACATTTCAGATTTTTTAGTTGTATCACAGATAGTACTATCAACATTGTTATTTTGAAAGTATTTCACGTAGGGGCGCCTGGGTGGCCCAGTCGGTTTAGTCTCCGACTCCTGGTTTCAGCTCAGGTCACGATCTCACAGTTTGTGAGTTTGAGTCCCTTGTCGGGCTCTGTGCTTATAGCACAGAGCCTGCTTGGGATTCTCTTTCCCTCTCTGCCTCCCCGCCCCCCCCGCACTGTCTCTCAAAAAAAAAAACAAACAAAAAAAACAGGAGGTAAGTGTACCTGACCTTCGGGATACTTCATCATTGCTTCCTGACTCCAGATAACTAAGTGTGAAGCAGGGAAGGTGCCTGGAGCCCCAGGCTGTCCTTGTAGATTTTGCAAAGTGGCTACAAGTGACTCTGCTCTGACCGTCTGTGTGTCTCTGTCTTTGTTAGGCCCCGACATCAAAGGCAGATTGTCCATTTTCACAGCCCACCTACACCCACTGAAGCTGGGTGGGAGCCCCTGTAAGGACACTCGCGGTGCTCCCTTTGGGCTGGGTGGGAGACCCCCATAAGGACGCTCGCAGTGCTCCCTTTGGGCTGTCACGGTGCTCACTCACAGGTGAGTGTTGGCCAGGCCGGGGATGGCCTCGGGTGTTACATGCGATTGGTAGGTGGTTTCTGGTTGTAGGATTCAGTGCTGGCTTGTGCCCACCTTTGTCTTTGGAACTTTGAATCTGTTGAGAGACATCAGAGGCCTCGGAGATGATTAGCCCCAAAGCTGATTTGTAGCCATCTGAAGTTCTAGTTTAATTCGGTTTAGACTTGGTGAGTTGTTAGTGCAGGGGCCTCCCTAATGCCCGAGCACAGACCCACCGCAGTGAGGAGCCGTTGCTGCATTATACGGTCTTGGGCGTCAGCTCCCAACCTGGGGGCTCCCCTTGCTTTTCTCTTTTCTTTGTAGTTGAAACCAAGATCCTGTACTAGGAAACTTGTTTCCCCACCAGGGTGGTTTAAGCACTGGGAGTTTAGGGTTTTCCCAGGGGGCTTCCTGCCCAGGTCATCGTCTACTCAGCAGCCCTTTGGAAGCCTAATGATTACTGTGATTACTGTGATGAGCCCTGCCATCCCCGGAACATTCTGCTGTGCAGCCTTGTCCCCTCCCACTGTTGTGCTGCCATCTGCCATCTCCCTGGTGTTCTGCCCAGTGCGGGGTGAGGGCTGGGGTCAGGTCACACATAGGAGTGCACGTTTGTTGGCCACAAGATGATGTGTGAGGCGTTCTCATCCGACCAGGCCGGTCTGTTTCCTGCAAAGAATGTGCTCTCTGTTCTTCCTCCTTGTGACTCCCATGTCCACTTATACACCAAAGTTAAGAAACTTGAATAGGCCTCCCAGACTCTCGTCCCAGATATACATTAGAGGCTGCCCAGACTCAGCAGGATGACCTAGGACCTCACCAGCCTCCTGCGGCAGCTGCCTCATCGAACTGCCCTCCTCTCTCAGGCTGGTCACGTGGATTCCGCTGTCCCCGAGAGGCAGACCCAGCCTTTGTGAATGTCGACATCGCAGGGACAGAGAATGGTCTCTCTGTCCTCACACACAGAAGGGGACACAAGAATTCTTAGAGGAAAAGAACTGTTGATACATTTTCGAGAGCCACATAAATAAGTGCAAGCTGTGGCGCTCTGTGGTTCTCATGTTGTTGAGCCTTCATCTCCGCGTGCGCCTCAGGCCCCTGTGTGGGAGATCCAGTTTTTTTTAAAACCTGGATGTTCCTGGGACGCGTGGGGGCTGTCGGTTGAGCGTCCGACTTCGGCTCGGGTCGTGATCTCACAGCTCGTGAGTTTGAGCCCCACGTCGGGCTCTGTGCTGACGGCTCGGAGCCCGGAGCCTGCTTCAGATCTGTGTCTCCCTCTCCCTCTGCCCCTAACCCACTCACGTTCCGTCTCTGTCTCTCTCAAAAGTAAATAAGCATTAAAAAAATTAAAAAAATAAATAAAACCTGAATGTTCCTTGGGAACCTGACGTGTAAAGTTCTCCTTTAACATTTTTGCTCGTTCTTTGCGCTATAATGTAGTAACAAAAGTAAATGAGAAAAAAGACATTTTAAAACTTAGCTAATGATTCAACAAAAGATTACAAAGTATGCAAAGAAACAGTAAGTGTGGTTCATTCACAGGAGAAAGAAATGGACAGAAACTGTCCCCAAGGTAGCACAGACATTAGGGTTACTAGAAAAATACTAATGTCACCTGTCTTAAAGTTGCATGCCTATAGAGCCAGAGGGGACCAGAAGAACTGTGTGTCTCAACAAAGAGAATATTAGTAAGAAAACAAATTACAGGAAGTAACCAGATAGAAATTCTGGAGCAGAAAAGTACATGACTGAAATGAAAAGTTCACTAGAGGGCTCAATAGCAGATGTGAGCTGCAGAGGAAAAATATTGGCAAACTTGGAGATAGGCTAATATTACCCAGTCTGAGGGGCAGGAAGAAGAAGGAACGGAAAATGTACAGAACCTAGGACCAGATGGGACACTACCAACATGCATATTATGGCAGTCCCAGAAGGAGAGGACGGAGGAAAAGGGGCAGTGAGAATATCTGAAGAGATAATGGGTCAGAACTTTCCAAATTGGATAAAAGACAGGAATCTACGTTCCCGAGATGTTCAGTGAATTTCAAGTAGGGATGAACTCTAAGATCCATCGAGACTCATCATCATCTGTTAAAGCCGAAGAGAGGCTTGGAACCAGCAAGAAAGAAAGGATACAGTGTACAAAGGGTCATCAGTGAGACTTGATAACGGATTTCTCCTTACACACTCAGAAGGGCAGAAGGCGGTGGGGTGACATGTTCCAGGTATGAAAGAGAAAACCTGTAACAAAGAATTCTGCATCTGGCAAAACTGCCCTTCAGGAAGGAAGGGGAAATTAAGACGTTCCCAGGTACTGAGAAGTTGAGGCAATTCATTGTGTTTAGACGTAGCCTACAGGAAATGCTAGAGAGAGTCTTCAGGCTGAAATGAAAGGGTGCTAGCCAGTAACTTGAAGCCATGTGAAGAAATAACAGTGGTACTGGTAAAGACAAGTGCATAGAACAATAATTACAATTTCTGTGATGGGTATGTAATGTAGAAAGCTGTAATCTGTGACAATAACAAGGTGAAGGTGGAGGGAAGGAGATGTACAGGAGACATTTGTACGGTTATTAAAAGCCAGACATGGAAGAGCTGGTCTTAAAATTCACGTGGAGGGGCGCCTGGGTGGCTCAGTTGGCTAAGTGTCCAACTCTTGATTTCAGCTCAGGTCTTGGCCTCTGGGTCGTGAGCTCAAGCCCTGCGTTGGGCTCCGCACTGGGTATGGAGCCCACTTAACAAAAACAAAAATGAAACCAAATCCTAAGTAAGTAAATAAGTAAATTCACACGGAGTTGCAAAGTGCCCAAGTAGCCAAAACAGTCTCATGAAAGGAGACGGAGTTGGAGGACTCCTGCGTCCCTATTTCAGAACTTGCCACAAAGCTCGGTGAACAAAACACGGCCCTGACAAGGCGGACATACTGACAGAGGAAAACTCACGAGTACAGATGCGGCCTGTACATCTGTGCTTAGTTGATTTCTCTTAAGGTTGTGAAGACCGCTTAATGGGGGAAGGACGGTCTCTTCAAAAAAATGTGCTAGGACAATGGGATATGCACATACAAAAGAATGAAATTGGACCTTGGCACCAGATACAAAAGGTAACTCAAAGTGGGTAAAAGACCTGAATTTCAGAGCTAAAACTATAAAAGTCTTAGAAGAAAACATGGAAGACCAGATCTTCATGACTCTGGACTTGGCAGTGGTTCCTTAAATACGATACCAGAAGCACAAGCAACAAGTGGAAAAATAAATCGGACTTAATAAAAATTGAAATCTTTTTTTGTGTCAAAGGACATTACTGAGTGAATAAAAAGGCAAGTATAGAGAACAGAGAAAAATATTTGGAACTCATGCGTCTGATGAGGGTCTAGAATCCAGAACATAAAACCCAATCTAAGAATGGGCAAAGGGTTAGAAAAGACATTTTTCCAGAGAAGATAGACAACCGAAAACCACATGACAGAATGCTGAGTGTCATGATTTATTAGGCAAATGCAAATCTAATGAGGTAGCACTTCCATGCCACGGACGGCTGTGAAAGACAGAGTTGGCGTGGATGTAGAGGTACAGGACGTCTAATAGGGCTGCTGATGGGAGCGTAAACTGGGCTGACTGGGCTTTGGGAGTCAGTTCGGCTGTTCAGAAAGTAAAGTACGGGGCCCTCCTATGACCCAGCAACTCCACGTGTAGGTATCTACCCCGGAGACTTGAAAACCTGTCCACACAAAGACGTGTACGTGTGTTCACAGCAATGTTGTTCACACTAGCCAAAGGGTAGAAACACCCCAAACGTCCATCAGTGCATGAATGGATAAACAAAAGGTGTGTATGTAAAATGGGATATTATTCAGCCATGAAAAGAAATACTGGCACGTGTTACAATAGGGATGAACCTCCCAATATTATGTCAAGTGAAAGCAGCCAGGCACAAAGGGCCATGTACTGTGTGATTCCATTTATATGAGGTTTATAACAAGTCCGCGGAGACAGAAAATACACGTGTGGTTAGCTAGGGTGGGCCCTGGAATCCCCCACGTCAGGCATAGGGTACCTTACAGATGATGGAAGTGTCTGAAATTAGGGCAGGAGTCGTATGACTTGATAAACGTACTAGAAGTCTTTGAGGTACACCCTTAAACCAAGGTAAACCAAGTGCCAAATTTTGGTTTGGAAAACCGCCTATGGATCCTGTGAGCCGAGGTAACGCTGGGGCCCCAGGTCAGCCCGCGGAAGGCCCCCCACTGCTCCAGGGCTGCCCAGCTCACCTCTGACGAGCCTTTCAATGGCCTGCTCAGAGTGCTTCTCCTGAACACAAAGACCCAGGTGGCAGGAGGCAATCGGGGCGGCTTCGTGGCCCTGATTAAGATGGGTGGATTTGGGGGCGCCTGGGTGGCTCAGTCGGTTAAGCGGCCGACTTCGGCTCAGGTCACGATCTCGCGGTCTGTGAGTTCGAGCCCCGCGTCGGGCTCTGTGCTGACAGCTCAGAGCCTGGAGCCTGTTTCGGATTCTGTGTCTCCCTCTCTCTGACCCTCATGCTCTGTCTGTTCATGCTCTGTCTCTCTGTCTCAAAAATAAATAAACGTTAAAAAAAATTAAAAAAAAAAAGATGGGTGGATTTAATGTTGAATAAATTACACCTCAGTAAGCGCTTAACCAAAAAACCGGCCTGGCCCCAAACTGGTGACTGACAAAGTTGCTGCCTGGCTTAGCTGTGATCCCTGTCGTGGAGCTCCTCTTGTAATACCCAGTCCGGGGCACTCATGACCAGTTTCTCCTTTCCCGGGTCGGGTGCTGGCATTTTGGTGTCTGCCACGAAGACCCAGAGTTCCCTTGGCTCACGGGATCCGTAGGCGGTTTTCCAAACCAAAATTTGGCGCTTGGGAATCTGCCAGCAGCCTTCATGCTCTGTCTAGAGCTACGTTTAAAATCTCAGAGAGGTGGGGCCTGCAGGGCAGTGGCTCAGGCCCTGGTTTGGATGCTAATTGCAGACTGGAGGAGGGGGTTCCTGGAGAGCTCCCTCACGGAAGCCACAAGGACAGCCCTCCGAAGGTGGGTGCTGGAGTGTGTGCTTCAGCGCGGGCGATGGCTGCCTGGCCTCCTGGCTTCAGCTCAGCAGCTCGGGGACCTGCAGTCAGCGGGTAGGGATCTTGGGGAGCTATGGCTGGCAGTGGGAGGGGCTCGCTACCAGGAAGGCAAGGGCACTGAGCTGCAGCTACGGCCACGGGCGGCCTCCAGGGAGGGGAAATCCTTGTGATGCAAGGGGCCCCTGAGAACTAGAACGGGTATCCGATTGTTACATGGTTGGCCCCAGGTGTCAGGTGCCAGGCACTTCCCAGGCGTGTCCCAGTCTCCCCAGGGTTCCACACAAGGCACCTGAAAGCAGACAAAGCAGACCCCTGGGGGGCATCTGAAAGCCCCTGGGGGGAGGGGCGCTCTGGAAGACTCCTGCTTTCCCAGCGACCCCCAGACCCCCACGCCTCACCTTGATGGTGGATGGAGCTGGGCACCTTGGACCCCACCCTCGCGCACAGCTCAGTCAGGGCTGCGTGGTTACTGCAGCCTGACTGAGGTTTGAAGGTAGGTAGCACAGGAGAACATCCTCGCACAAAAAAATTTAAGGCTAGAACTTAAGGGACGGAGATCAGGGAGGTGCCCAGATAGCCAGCGGCTGCCCTTCCTGTGTTGTCAGCCCCACAGCCGTGAGAACCAGTGCTGCTTTGCTTTGTGTGTATCTTCTCACTAAAGCGTGACAGGTATGGAAGGGTGGGGAGTATTGGGTAGCTTCTGGAGAGTTGTCTTGGCAGCTCGGGTGAGCCGTTGGTGCCTTTGCTCTGTACTGCTAACCGCCTGTGAGCTACGGTGTGGGAAGCGTTGGGAACCACTCCTTGTCTCCATGCTTCCTGTGTCACTTAGCGAGCCACAGAGCATAGCTAATCACATTGGCTGAAAATGGGCCACCTAAAGCAGTCTGCTGCGTGCAAAGTGCATGAGTGGGACACATTCTTTGGAGGTGGGGAGGCAGGGCTTCTGCAGAGCAGAAGGCAGCATCGTGTCTGGCGTGGAGGGACAGGCACCAAACTGGGCCTGAGCCGTGTGTGGAGGCTGTGAGTCTGTACGTGCTGAGCAGAGGCTCTGACCAGCCCCCAGCGTTCCCTGGGTGGAGGGTGGGGATTTGGCGCCCACTTCCCAGGTGTCCGTTTGTCCTCTGCCTCTCACAGGCCCGGCAATTTGACGTGGAGGCCTTGAGAGGAAGACACAGGTCCTGCAGCCCAGAGAGAAGGCGACCGTGGTGGACCGTGGCCCACCACGAGGCTGGGTGTGCGGTGGTAGGCTGGCTCCTGGGGTGCGCGGACCCTTTGCCGAGGGTCGGTCTCTCCGCCCGTAGCCTCGAGCCCTGGGCGTTTGCCTTACCCAGGTGGCTTTGTGTGGCCTGTGGTTATGCGGGCGCAGTACGTGTCACAGCGGCAGCACTGTTACTTGTCGAGGAATTAATTTAGGTCTAGAGTTTGGTCCAAAAGATTCCTTGGGGGGGTGGGTGGCAGAGAGGAGGAGTGGAGTCTGGATGCCAGCCACCTGGCACCCAAGAGGTTTGATCTAAATTTCCCTCACTTCTAAGCTTTGGACCTGGCTCTTCTGGAGCTACTTTGGGGTGGGTAGGCTGGAGGTTGTTTCCATGCTAATCTTTGGGGTGACCCTACCCCGACCTGCTAATTCTGGGTAGGGCCCAAGAGGCTCCTCTCCTCCCACACCCTTGTGACCGCTGGTCACAGTAGGGCAAGTTGGTCTGGGGTGGGACCTGGATGGGGCAGGAGCTCTGTGTGCGGAGTGACCGGGGCACTTCCTGCCTGTGTCTTACAGGTATCCATCATCCCCCCGGGGCTCGGCTCTGCCCAGTACTCGCCCAGGGAGCAGTGTCTACACACAGGAGCAGTTCTGTGACCACATGTGCACGATGCTGGGGGGCAGGGTGGCCGAGCAGCTGTTTTTTTTTGGGGGGGGTCACAGGTCAGGGGCCCAGGGTGACTTGAGGAAGGCCACCCAGAGCGCCTATGCTCAGGTAAAGGGCAGGGACCCCTGCAGGGTGGGATCCAGCCAGGTTCACCCCCAGCTCCTTCCAGATTGTGCAGTTTGGGATGAGCGAAAAGCCGGACCACGTGTCCTTCGACTTTCCCCGACAAGGCGAGATGCTGGTGGAGAAGCCGGCTCGTGAGGCCGCCGCCCAGCTCACCGAGGAGGAGGTGCGGTGCCCGTGGGCTCCACCTGTGAGCAGGCCCCGGCCCCGCCGCCCGGCTGCCGAGAGCAGGTGGAAGAGGTGAGCGGGGCAGGTCCTGGCTTGGGTCTGGGGCTTGCCTTCGCAGCGCCTGCTGTCCTGGGAGCGGCTGAGTGATAGGCAGCTGTGATTTCTAGGCGGGCAAGCGGCTGCTGGAGAAGGGCAGACATGGTGAGTTGCTGGGGCGCCGGCCCTTTGTGGAGAAGCCCGCCTACAAGGAGTTTGTGAAAGGCACCAGCGGCCTGGAGGAGGACACCTCCCTTCCTGAGGGGCTGACGGCCCGGAACCAGGGGCGGGAGGAGGGGCTGCAAAGCGCTGCGTGCGAGAGAGCCCAGCTTAGCAACCCTGGCTTTGAAAGCTGCTGCCAGAATCACGGGGAAACACGTTAAAACCTGATAAGGGCAAAGGAGCATTTTGGATACCTAGAGGATGGGGTCCCGAGTCAGAGGGGCGGGCCGTGAGCCGTAACTCCCCTGCCCCACAGGAAGCAGAAGGCACGCCTCTTCCTGGTGGAGCCTTGAGTTTAGACCTTCGTGGGCCTCCCATGAGGGGAGGGGGGTGATGGGTGGATTTGGTGGGGACAGGTGTGAGTACTCGTGTCCTTAATCACCCCAAGGAGCAGAGGCTTTTGGCTCAGTTCAGAAATTGCACGGTTTAGTGAAGTGGCAGAATTAAGGGAAAAAGCAGCCAGTTACCAAGGGAAAGTGTTGGGTTTGGGTTGGTGGAAGGCCTGTCAGTGCGTGGTTGGGGGGAGGGTCGTGGAGACATGGGGGGCCCTGAAGCCCACCCCGCCCCCAGCACCTGGGTGCTGCTCTGAGCTCTCGGGAGGCAGTCTCTCCACTGAGGCCAGCACCCATTCTCAGGGCAGACAGCTTTACTGACCAGGGTGTGTCTGGATTTAAGTCCCTTCTCCAGCTGGCTGTGTTCCCTGTGACCCCCTTTTGTTAGAATCACAGAGAGGGAGGGCCTGGACCGAGCTGGGGACCTGTGGGTTGTGTGCAGGGTCCTGCTGTTGCTGCCCCCCCCCCCGGTAACCCTCTTCCTGGTGTTTGGGCGGCTGCCAGACGAGAGGAAGGCCAATTCTGGCTTGTGAGCTCTAGGCCTCTGTTGCCTTATTTTGTCTGGTTGGTCTGAGAGCGCAGCAAGGGCCCAGCCCGGGGAGCTGGGGTCAGGACTGGAAGCCTGGGGTCAGTGGCAGCATCCCTGCTTGCCTCCCAGAGTCCTCGGCACCACGACAGTAAAGGGGTGTCAGCCGCTGCCTCTCAGGGGGCGGGTGGATGTCTGGGACCCCGGTGACACCTGCTTGCCTCCCAGCTGTTGCTCATGGCACCCTGGGTGTGGGGGTGGGACGTCTCCACTTGCCACACGTGACCTCTGTTCTCTGCTTGGTCAAGACCAGACGCTGGGATTTGGTTTAAAAATTTCTGAATCATTTGTTGTGTTTGCTTCAAAAATAGAATTTCCAAGTTGGGACAAGCACTTTCCGTTTTTGTTGTGTGTAAGACATGCCATCTTTGGATTTTTTTACTTCTCCAGAGCTCACCGTGTCATGAAGTCTCCACTAAACTCAACCTTCATTAGCTGAGCTAATGGGACCCTCTGACAGAGGTGGGAGGTGCTCTCCTCAACCCCGTGAAAGCCCCATGATGTCCAGGACCTGGGCATTGGTCCATTTTGGGGCTTGGTGCAGCCTCCCTCAGGCTCACACCCCCAGCACACGTAGGTGAATCCCAACCCCTGCTGTTTTTTTTGTCTTGGATACCCTTGCTCTCGCTCCCTCTGGAGTCTCCTAAGCCCTTTCCTTCACCCCTTCACCCTTTCACCCTGTTTGGGCCACCTGGCCACACACTACACAGGCTTTGAGTCAGTTCCTGGGCCCAGGGATGTGGGAGACCTGGCCTAGAACCTTCCATCAGGGAGGCTCGGGCTTCCCTCCAGAGAGGCCAGCAGGAGGAACTGCCTGGCAAGGAGCCCTGGCCCTGTTTTCTGGGCCCCTTGTTACATGGGTAATCAAAAGAATTGGGGTTTGGGCCTCACCCTTGGCCTTTTCCTCACAGTCCCAACCTGCTGGCTGCCTCCTCGTGACCAGTCACTGCTCTGGGAATCTGCCTGGGCTCAGAAGACTTGGCGGGGAGCTACCTTGGGCCTCTTCTGGCCTGGGCGTGGGCGTGGGCGTGTGCGTGTGCGTGTGCATGCGTAGGAGGGGATCTTCACTTCCTAAGGACTAGAAATCCAGGGCACTTGTCCCTGACACGTGACCCATATAAGCAGCCCAGAGTACAGCACCGAGGAACCCCCAGTGGCTTCAGCTGGAGAAGGCCCAGCGCAGTTTTGCTGCTAGGGCAGCTCCTCTATCCTCGACACGCTCTTCTGAGCTCTGGTGTCACCTAGAAAGGAAGAGACACTGGTTGGGCCTTAGGAAGAGGTGAGATTTTAATCCCAATGTTGGTAAATAAACTCTGCAGAAGCCATAGCAGGAAGGCTAGAGATGGAGGAAAAAGACGCAGGGGGTGGGGGGGGGGGGCCATGCAGCTGCCCTGACGGGGTTTGTGTTTAAGTGGACTTCTGGATGGTGCCTGGCAAACATCCTTTGAGTTGGTCCTCCTCGAGTGGAGGGAGCAGGCCTGTGTTCTCAGCGGGGGACTTGCCTTTAGCTGTGCACAGCGGGCCCAGGGCACCCCCGGGGCTTCCATAGGAGGGCAGGTTCTCCTCCCTTAGAAACGTTTCGGTGGGGAACGGGTCAGGGCGGGTTGGCCTGGGGACCGAAAGCAGACTTACGTATTTATTTTTAAACTGTTCTTGGATTTGCTGTCAGACCAGAAGCCTCTTTTATCCCTTAGCTCATAAAAAGCAGCATTGGGAGCAGCTGAGCCTGATGCCCTTAAGTTGGGGCCTGGGGGCTGTGCAAGGGCCCCTCATATTCCCAGTCCCCCTCGGGCATCTCTACCCCAGGCCAGGACGCCAAGCAGGGGCACAGATGCTGGACTGTGTCCCGGGCAAGGGCAGACCCCGCCCACCCACACAGTCTGAGGCGGTTGTGCCTTATTTGGTGTTACGAACCACGGAGGGTGGGCTTGGCTGTCACACGGGGACCAAGACAAGCAGGGTCTTAGGGCCTGAGGAGGGGGCCCTGGTGCCAGCAATGCTCCCTGGGTGGCAAGAAGAGGATGGGACTGAAATGAAGGTGGCATTGTTCAGGACGGACTCCCCTACCCACACACTTGGCTGGATAGCAGAGCATCCCGCGGGCTGGAGCACAGTGTGGCCATTCCCAGACCAGAACCCTGAGGCCCTCAGGGGGTTGGCAGAGAAGCTGTCTCCGACTTAGGTCCCCCTCACCCCACACCCCCTCGGGATTCTTGTGGCAGATGAGAGCACCCCTCCTGCAGACAGAAGTTTCCAAAAGGCCTAGGCCACTCCCACCTCGTCCTCAGCCATTGTTGTCCGAGACTCAGGGACTGGGACGGAGGGGGACATAAGGCCATTGGGCTGTGCTTGTGCTGGGGCACCCCGAGAACCTGACCCAGAGCCACATGGGTGGGCAGTGTCCATGGGGTCAGTATTGTCCGGATTTGTCCTGCCTCGGCCCCGGGGCCAGCTGGCCTAGTCCTCCTTGGGTCTCTCCACGGTGAGAAATGTGTCCACAATTGCTGGTTGGCGCTCCTGGTCACCAAGTGGCTGCTTTTCTCGGTTCTGCTCGGCCCTGGTTCGCGTCCAGGAGGGGGAGCGCAGACAGCCAGACCGGGGTAGTGGGTGCAGGCCTGATGGGAACATAAGGGTCAGGTCATTCCTGCAGCTACTGGGCTGGGCCCCCGTGTGCCTCTCACACGGGGTCTGGCTGCACACTGGGGTCCCCCGGGTGTTTAGAAAACACAGATGCCAGGCCACCAGCATTACGGACATGGGGGTCTGGAGGCGGCATGGGCAAGGACGTTTGTGATGCCCACAAAAAAGAGGGTCTCTGTGCAGCTGAGATCCCACCCTGGCTGTGAACCTGGCCCACAGCATCTGAGCAGTCCGTCACCCTCCCAGGGTGCAGGCTGTACAGTACAGAGCTGGAGGCTGAGCCCCCCATTCCACCCCCTGCCTGCACGAGGTGCGATCAGGGAGAGAAAACGGTCCCTGGGTCCCCATACCCCCACTGGCTGCGTGGCTGTTTCTGGAGCCCTATAGGGCTTGGTTCAAGGGCAACACTTCCCCAGCAACCGAAGGGGAAACAAAGGACTGAACTGTGGTGCCAGGGTCGATGAAGGCCACCCTGCTTGGCTTAGCCTAACTTGTGAATGATTACATTCACATTTAGTAAATTTCACTTTTTGGTGGGACTATGGCTTTGGCCTTTTGTTGGCATTTGGAAAGGAGAATTGAGGAAAACAGGAGGGAAATTCCTTAAAGTTGGGCAAATAGACATGTAAAATGCAAAAATATTGGGATGCTTCGCTGGCTCAGTTGGAGGAGCATGCGATTCTTGACCTTGGGGTCGTGAGTTCGAACCCTATGCTGGGGATAGAGATTACTAGAAAGAATAAAATGCCAAAATATTGAACGAAATGGTACAGTGACAAACACTGATTTTGACACACGTGTGAGCAACAGTTATTTTCCGAAATAGGGGTTTGAGGAGAGCTGTGTTTGGTCGGCTTGGGCCCCAGGACCGCCCCACGCTGCTCACTGCGCCCCAACGCCAGCCCACCTGCTGGCGACTCGCTGGCCAGGCTCTCGTCGTCCGAGTCAGCAAAGACCTCAGCCAGCTCCTGGTCGGACATGTCTGTCAGCTCAGTGAGATCCAGGAGGTCAAAGTGCACCTCCAGGGAGGAGACGCTGCTCAGGGGCTCTGCGGGGCCGGGCAGGGGGATGGCTCGTCATGGGCGCAGTCCGTCCACCCAAGGCCCCCCATGAGCCCCAGGGAAGAAGAGCTCCAGGTGAAGCCCTGTGTGGCCAGGATAAGACGGGGCAGACCCAGACACCCCCGTACTCCACACACTCAACCCTAAACACCTTCTGGGGTCCCCCACTTTGCAGATGGTACAGCCAAAGCCCACAGAGCCAGAGCTGTGAGAGCTCAGCACCACCACCACTGCCACCCTGGATACACCTGGGGTACTGTTTGGACAGGATGGGGACCCTGCCCTCCATTTCCCAGGGGATCGTGGTCCCCGTGGGACACATGCTGGGCAGGTCAGCTGTACTTACGCCGCCTCTCTGTGACCTGCAGGAGCCCCGGTGCTGGTATCGGGATGCCCACCTCCTCCTCGGCCGTGGGCGAGTGGCAGCTGTCTCCTGTCCCGTGGGCCAGGGTGCCCAGGGCTGCCTGTGGCACCTCATTCTCCTTAACCATTTCTGCAACAAAGACGGTGTTACCTGGGAGGAGAGATGGGGGCGGGGAAGACCTGGGTGTTTGGTTCACTGAGCCCCCCTTTGAGGCCCCGGGCAGTGAGCAGGGTAGCCTTGGGCCCGGATGCCAGACACTGGGCAGTGGCCTCCTGTGGATGGGGAAGGGGGTGTCCAACAGCGTCCTCTGTCTCTACTCTTAAGTCCAACCAAGGGTGCAGTGGTCTCTCTAGCATTTCCTTGCCTTTTGGGTCCCTTTGATCCAGAATAGCCCCTGCTGGCCTGCCTGCCCTCTGTGGATTGACTTTTAAAGTCCTATGCTGTTGTGTTTGAATGCTGAATAATGCATTTTCATAGTAAGATACTGAGGAGTGTTCCTCCAGGTTTGCAGGGTTTTTTTTTGTTTTTGGAAGACGTAATTACTCGTGTTTTGCATTTGATGATTTTCTCAGATGAGAGCAGGAGGCCCTGTGGGCAGTCTGCTTGGTAGAGGCTGAGCCGCTCAGAGATGGGGTCCCTGCCCCAAGGAAGCACCAACTGCACCCTTCCGTTCCTCGGCCCAACACCTTGTCTTCCCAGCTCATGTCCCTCCATCCGTACCTCCTACCAGCCTCTCCAAGATGTTCCAGAACCCACCCATCTCCCCCTCCTGCTGCCTGACCTTGTCACTCCCTGAACTCAGCCAGAGGACCTGTGAGGCACGTCCCTTGAGGCAGCTGGACCCCTTGGTTCCTCCGTGTCCCTACCGTGGCCCCCAAAAGAGTGAACAAATGCCTCCTGACTCCCCTCAGCAGTGCTCTGCAATGCCCCAGCATCCATGCCTGTCCCACGGGGTCAACATTGAGAGCTGGGTGTGTGCGAAGCTACAGGAGCATCTACCTTGAGTGTTGCATCTAGGAGGGTCCAGTCGGGCCCCCACTGCCAACAGCTGCCTGTTAGGGGTGGGCCTGTCCCCCCCAACAGGGTGGTCAGCAGCCTGGATGCCGCCCAGCAGGTCCTGTGGGTCTAAAGGGTTTCCAGCTGAGTGGGAAGATAATGCCATCCATTCACAGCTGTAGGGCTCGCTGGGTAACACCTTGGCCTCCTCTTGGAGGGTACCACTGTTCCTGGGAAGTATAGCTGAGGGGAGATGCGACTGGGCCCTGCCCATGCTGTGTCATCACATGGGGCTGGGAGCCGGATAGGGGCTCAGGGGATCTGGCTTCCAGCTCTCTGACACATTTGGATTGTGGCTTTGGAGTATCCTTGGAGGATACAGTTACATCCACCAGTGTCCTGGCCCTCCCAGCCCAGCAAGGACACCTTCCCAGCAAGATGGCACAAGAGATGTGATTCAGACCCTGCTCTGAGCTGGGGTCAGCAGGGACGCCTGTCTTGAACCTCCGACCAGCCATCTGAGAGTCCCTGTCGAGAATCCTCAAGGAGCCTTTACTCCATGGGACACTGTTTCCTTGAGGTGGGGACTACAGAACCCCAGTCCCTCTCTGTGAGGGTGTGAGTATCCATGGGCTCACATCACGCTGGTGTGTGTTGTCGTAATTCTGAGACACTTCTATACCCATGGCCCACGGTGACGGGTGAGGCAGGGGGACACAGCAGGGGATGCACATCACACAGATGTCATCAGGACCTTGGCTGCTACTCTGAGTGAGCTGGGAGAAGCCGCTGAAGGGTTTTGAGCTGAGTAGGATGACCTCTACCTCCATTTATGTGAGATGCAGGCCAGGTGGGAGGGATGAAGTCCATAGGTGCTGAGATAGTATGAGGTGGGGGACGAGCATCATTACAGATGCTGGGGTCCAGGGGTCTTGGACAGCCTAGCCTGTTGTGCTGACTGTAAGAAGCACATTTTGGCAAATTTCAACATCTCTGAAATAACAAAGCATTTGCGGTCGATGGTATCATGGAGCCAACAGAAAACGGTAGCCCTGAATGTTTCAAAGTCATCAGGTGTCTAGTTTTTTATTCCTTTCCATGTCTCTTGGCAGTTGGGGTGATCTGTACTCTGTAAACCCTGGTCCTTGGCCTGTGTCAAAGCTGTGGGGGGATGAAAATGCAGAAGATGCAACTTTTGCCATAAAGGACACTCACTGATCTTTTGTCAGGAAGAATGTAATGGAGATTAAGAGTCAAAATGCCAGGGCAGAAGAGGCCAGGGACAGAGAAGGTTCTGAGCCCCTCAGAAGGAGCAGGATTGACCTTGGCATGTAAAGTGGTATAGCCATTGTGGAAAACCATCTAGTGGTTCCTCAAACGATTATATATGGAGTCACCACATGACCCGGAAGTCCCCTTCCTATGCTTATAACCACGATCATTGAAAGCACACATCCACACAAACACCTGCACATGAATGTTCGCTGAAGTACGACAGTAGTCAAAAGTGGAGTCAAGCCCAGATGTCCATCAACGGGTGATGTGTGTCCATCCACACCATGGGATGTTACTCAGCCATAAGAACCATAAGAAGCCATAAGAAGGGAAGCACCGATGTAGGCTACAACATGCATGAACCTCAGAAACATGGTAAGTGCGAGAAGCCGGTCACAAAAGGCCATGCGCTGTGGTAACGTTTATATGAAATGTCCAGAACAGGCAAATCCATAAAGGGTGGAAAAGTGGATTAGTCAGTCGGTATAGCGTCTGACTCTTGATTTTGGCACTGGTCACGGTCTCACAGTTCTTGAGTTCGAGCTCCTGACTGGGCTCTGCACTGAGTGTGCAGCCTGCTTGGAATTCTCTTTCTCCTCTCTCTCTGCCTCTCAAAATAAATAAACATTAAAAACAAAAAGTGTTTTTTTTTTAACGTTTATTTATTTTTGAGACAGAGAGAGACAGAGCATGAACGGGGAGGGTCAGAGAGAGGGAGACACAGAATCTGCAACAGGCTCCAGGCTCTGAGCTGTCAGCACAGAGCCTGACGCGGGGCTCGAACTCACGGACCGCGAGATCATGACCTGAGCCGAAGTCAGCCGCTCAACCGACTGAGCCACCCAGGCGTCCCCAAAACAAAAAGTTTTTTTTTTTTTTTTAATTTTTTTTTCAACGTTTTTAATTTATTTTTGGGACAGAGAGAGACAGAGCATGAACGGGGGAGGGGCAGAGAGAGAGGGAGACACAGAATCGGAAACAGGCTCCAGGCTCCGAGCCATCAGCCCAGAGCCCGACGCGGGGCTCGAACTCACGGACCGCGGGATCGTGACCTGGCTGAAGTTGGACGCTTAACTGACTGCGCCACCCAGGCGCCCCCAAAAAGTTTTAAAAATAAAAAGAGTAGATTAGAAAAGACATAGAAAGTAGGTGGTGATTTCCAGGAGCTGGGATGTGTGTGGAATGGGGAAAGAACTAATGGGTATGGGGTTGCTTTTCGAATTGATGAAAAAATTTACACACACACACACATATGTATGTATGTATATTTTAGCTTATTTATTTTGAGAGAAGAAGCACAAGCAGGGGAGGGGCAGAGAGAGAGGAGAGAGCGAGAATCCTAAGCAGGCTCTGCACTGCCAGGGCAGAGTTTGATGCGGGGCTCAAACTCATGAACCGTGATATCAGGACACGATCATGACTGAAGCTGAAGTTGGACACTTAAGCAACTGAGCCACCTAGGCCCCACCCCCACCCCACCGAGTTGATGAAAATATTCTAAAATTAGATGATGGTGGTGGTTGCACAATGTTGTGAATACGCTAAAAGCACAGAACTGTATGCTTTAAAAGCATGAATTTTATGATATGTGAATTATACCTCAAAAGAAATCCTCAGGGGTGTCTGGCTGGCTCAGTAAGTAGAGCATAGGACTCTTGGTCTCGGGGTTGTGAGTTCGAGCCCCACTTTGGGTGTAGAGATTACTTAAAATCTTAAAAAAAAAAAAAAAAAAAAAAAAAAAGAAAATCCTCAGTGGAAACAGCTTGATTTTGGCTGGAATTGAAGGGCAAATCCAGGAGGACTCAAGACATCCACTAACAATTGCTGTGCACCTACTATGCACCAGGCATCAGGCTCAGAGCCTGGGAGTGGGTAAGAGAAGTGTGACCTCTAGCACCTAGGTTTGGTCCTGGCACACAGTAGGTCCACCATAAATGTTTGTTGAATGCACGAGCCAGCCCAACACCCAACCGCATAGTTACTAGGCGGCCGTGCTAGGAATCACCTCTCCATGGATGAGACCCACAGCTCTTCTAGGGTATGAGACAGGAGTGAAAAGCAGGCACGGGGCAGGTGTGCTTGACAGCCAGGCTCAGCAGCCCCTGGGTCACCTGGGGCCAGGGGGTGGGGTAGCAACACTGTGATTCTCAGCTCAGCACAGCCCCCATTAAGCCCCTGCAGGGCCACTGCTGCGCTGCCCTGCCCTGTGCAGACAGCGAACCAGCGCCCCATGGGGACCGCAGTTGGGTTACCACAGTCCTGCCCCCCGGCACTGGTGGCTGATGTGAGTGGATGGATATGATAGGGTTACCTTGTGCCACGTGGCTGACCTATTTTCCGGCACATTTGTGTGGGCACTTGGCCCAAATTTCAAGTTCCCTGCTGCGCGCCCTGGGCCTTGCCCTGAGCACTGAGGAGGTGCACCGCACGAACAGTTGAACAAATCAATGAAGTGAATGAATGAATATATGTGACACAATTGCAGTGGGGAGGGAGAGATGGTCACAGAGGTGGGGGGCACTCACACCCCATTTCCCCAGCCCCTTGTCCTTGGACTTGGAGGATGCTGGGTGGGCCTTGCCAAGGCTCAACCTCTTCGGTGCAGGGCCATGGCCTCTCCCTGTGGCTGTTCAGACAGACTTGGAGTCCGGTGGGCCGCAACCTTGGTTTTCCCCAGCTGGGGCCCTTCAAGAAGTGCACCGCCTCCCTTCTCATTTCCATGTCTGCGCACTTGGGTATGAAGACATTGTTGGGGTGCCTGGGAGGTTTAGTCGGTTAAGCGTCTGAGCTGGTTTCTGCTCAGGTCGTGATCTCACGGTTTGTGAGTTTGAGCCCCACGTCGGGCTCTGTGCTGACAGCGTGGAGCCTGCTTGGGATTCCCCCCCCCCCACCCCCATCCCCGCTGCTTCTCCCTCTCTCTCTCTGCTTCTCCCCCACTCACGCTCTCTCTCAAACATTAAAAAAAGAAATCAGTGTTAGTTTGTTTAGATGCAAAAGTGGGCTTTTCCTTATGCTCTGTGAAGACCTGATCTTTCAGAGATACTCTCAGATGAAACAGTGTGTCTAGACTGGCTACGAATTACTCCTGAAGGGAGGATGCTGGTGGTCTGGTAGAGCGGGCTGGGAAGTGGCACGCAGAGCTCTACCGCACTGTTCTACTTATTTGTGTGTCCCACATGCTCCAAAATAAAGTTTTCAAAAGTCAGTGAGCTGAGAGAATGACAGAGCCACCCATGTGTGACCTCATGAGATCCCACAGAATGGAGATCACCAGGCCACTGTGTAGGCAGGAAATGGCCACCAGGTAACAAGAGTTATGAGCCCCGTCAGTGTGGCCCCATCTGCCCCTGCTGTGTTCCCACCGCTGCTCCTGCACAGGGTGGGCACCTGATAAATACATGTTTGTGCACTCAGTAAGTGAGAGTCGGAAACTGAAATCATAAAGCCCCTCTCCCGACCAAACACCTTCGCTCCTTACCTCACTCAGGGCTCCCACAGCCCTGCAGGGAAGTGAATCTGTCCCCACCGACAGAAGTGGGCATGAAAACTGAAGGCCAGGCTGCTTTCCCCCCATCTCCCAGTTCTGTGCTCCCCAGCCCTCACCTTCCCCTTCACGTCCCCTCAAAGCTGCCACGGGGAAGTCCTGGGGTTCTGGGACTGTCAATAGCAAGAAAAAGGTGGATCCCTTCCACAAATGACAAGACAAAGAAAACCCACACGCACCGGCTCTGGGTGTGTCTGGTGCTGCTTGCAGGGAGGGTGACAAGGTCCTCCAGACAGTTGTCTGGGACGCACCTGCCCAACTCAGACTGCAGACACAGCAGTGGGTGGGCCCCGTTGCTTCAGGACACCCCTCGGGGCCATCCCTTTGGGCTCCAGATGAGGTCGCTGATGTGGCTGGTGTCCCTCCACAGGTCCCTGTGCGGTCAAGAGTGGCTCCCTGGGATGGGACCTCCAGGAAACCCATGATGCATCTGGGGCCTGGCCAGGCCGGTGGAGGCGCTGATGGCGCCCAAACACTCTTCCTGAAAGGACTCTGAAATGGGGTTCCTAGACTTTTCCTCTCATCACCAGCTGCCACCCTGCCTGGGCCACACTCCAAGAGGGGAGACCTTGGTAGAATCTCAAACGCCAGAGTCACCGGGAGCTGACAGAGGCTTCCAGGAGGTCTCCGTGCACATCTGCCCTCCCAGATGTGAGCGCCCTGTGCCTCACCCAGGCCGGCAGCCCCGGCTAGCGTGGAGGCAGGCGCCCCGAAGGCCCTGCCGGGTGCGCTGCTCCCCCCCCCCCCATTCACCCAGGGCCTGTCCAAGCGCGGTGCCCTGCAGGATCCCAGAGGCGGCCTCCCTGCCCGAGCCCCCGGTGAATAGCGACTTGGGCGAACAAAGCAGATGCGCGGCCCAGGAGGGCAGCGTCGACCCCACGTCTCGCCGACCCGGTCCCCAAACCACGGCCCAGACACGCCCCATGCCCTGACCCCCCAGAACCCCGGCTCTGCTGGGATGGGGTTCGGCACGAAACTCTGGGCCAACCACCAAGGGAGCGCGCCTGGCGGCTGCCGGGGCCTGAAGCTCAGAAGACAAGGGGGCGGGGACGCGGTGTGTGCGCCCCCCGCCTAGCGCGGGGGCCGTTCCCGGGAGATGCCCCCGGCGTGGCTTCCCCGGCGGCAGGCCAGGCTCACTCGGAGCTACCGGTGGGGGTTTGCGGCCCCCGGGAGCGGCCGATGAGTGGGCCCTGGGCCGGGGGAGGGGGGGGGGCGGGGAAGGGGCTATGCTGGCTGCGGGGAAGGAGAAGCTCGGGGACTTCCAGGGACTGGGGCCACACTCACCTCCGGGGCCGGCGCCCTCCGGGGGCTCCATGCGGCCGGCGGGGTCTGGGAGGGGCGCGGGCGGCGTCGGCGTCACCCGGCCCGGGCGCCCCTGCAGCTGCGGCAGCGACGCGGCCCCAGCTCCCGGCGCAGCGCATCGGGGCAGCAGCCGGGGGGCCGCGGCGGCGGGGAGGAGCCCGCGGGGCGGGGCGCGCAGCTGCTCCGGGGCCCGGGTTCCCCCTAGCATCCTCCCCCCGAGCCCCGCAGCACAGGTGCGGCCCCGCCCGGCCCCGCGCGCGCCCCCTGCCGGTCCCGGGCCCTGCGGACCGTGTCTCCCGCTGCGGACCCTTGCGCATCCGGCGGCGGCGTCCCATCGCGGGTGCGGCTCTAGCGCCCTCTGCGCCCCCAGCGCGCACGCTCCTCCCGCAGCCGCGCCGACTTCCGTCCGTTTGTTCGCCCCCAGATATTTATGGGGTGCCAGCCACTCGTCGGTGCTTCGCTGGCCATGGAGGGGAGGCACGAGGAGAGGCAAAGGCGGCGCCCACACCCCTGGCCTGTAAGCAAAGATTTGCAGATTGTGGCTAATACTATGGAGAACACATGTGGGTGGGGTTGGGCGGGAGTGGAACGGCGAGGCCGGAGTGGGGCGCGGGTGGGGGATGGGAGGTAGGGAGGTGGGAGCGGGCAGCCAGGGCGCCCCGGGGAGGCAGGCAGGATCCGGGCGCGTCGAGAACCGCAAACACACGCCCCTGGAATGCGTCCCTGTGTCAAGTTCTTTGTGCGCAGTATCTCATTAATTCTCCCAGAGATCCAAAGAAGACGGTGTCCTGTTTTTCCAGGTGCAGACGTTGAGCACAGAGAGGGTAGGTAACCTGACCAAGGCTGCACAGCCAGGCACTGGAAGCCAGAGGGTCCGAATTCAAGCCCAAAGACTGCACTTTTATAAAAACAAAACCAACCACAGAAGGGCATCAGGGAGAAAGAGTTTGTACCCAGCTGGGAGTGAAAAAGGCCCACAGAGGAGGGAGGTGGGTATGAACTTGGTGTTTGCAGGACAGGCACCCTCTCAAAGGCAGGTGGTCCATACAGTTTCAGCCACTGGAGGAAGGCCCTCGTTGCCCAGCCCAACTCCAGTTTCAGGGAGCCCACAGCCTTTGAGACTGTCAGTCCCCGAGGCTGGCTAATGGTTCCCATTTTTCTTTAGTTTACAAAACAAGTGAAAACAAAGACTGCAGTTTGCAACCTTCTAAAATGATTTCGTGACCCTGTAGAACCAGCCCTTGCTGTGAGCCACTGGCCTCCATGTGACCCCAAAAGGCAGAGATTTGGCTTTCCAGGGACAAAACTGAGTTCTAGGATGGGTGGTGGGGCCATAAGCAAGCCAGTGAGTGCCCTGGGAAGTTGGGACAGGGGATAGGTACTGGATGTTCAGAGTGAGCTGGGGTGGCAGATTGTATATTCTCAAAATGGTCACATTGGTATTTCTTAAAAAAAATTTTTTTTCCAATGTTTTTAGTTATTTTTGACAGAGAGAGAGAGAGAGAGACAGAGACAGAGCATGAGAGGGAGAGGGGCTGAGAGAGAGGGAGACACAGAATTCGAAGCAGGCTCCAGGCTCCGAGATGTCAGCACAGAGCCCGACGTGGGGCTCGAACTCACAGACCGCGAGTGAGATCATGACCTGAGCTGAAGTCGGACGCTCAACCGACTGAGCCACTCAGGCACCCCCAGATTGGTATTTCTGATTCCATTTCCAGAACCTTTCCACTCCCCTCAAGACACTCCCTCACCTATACTTTTCCTGCTTGAACCTGGGCAAGCCTTGTGACTGCTCTGGCCAAGAGAGTGTGGCAGAAATGATGCCATGTGACTTCTAAAGTTGGGTCATAAGGGAGATTCACCTGTCCCTCAGAAACCCCCTGGAACCTGGCCACCTTATGTGAGGAATTCCAGGCCACTCAAGACGCCAATGTGTGTGTTCTGGCCAGCAACAGCCAGTAGACCGGACTTAAGTCCTCAGGCCATGGGGCAGACATGAGACCCGCCTTTGAGCCACCCCTCTGGGGGTTTCTGTGGAGCTGAGGTGAGCTGTCCCCCACTGAGTCTTGGCTGAGTTGTAGACTCATGAGCAAAACTGATATTGTTACTGTATCAAGCCATTACTTTTGGGGATAACCTGTTATGCAGCCACAGTAACTGTAATGGCAATTGTTTAATAATTTTCCCTATTTGAGAGATGGTAGGTGGGTGCCTTTAGACAAGAGGGGGTCTTGTCTAAGGCATTCCAGCTGGTGACCAGCAGGTGATCTGATTCCAGAGCCAGTGTTTATTTATTTTGAACTTTTCATTAAGAACATTTTTAAACAAAAGGAGAGAGAATAGCACAATTAACCTGCTTGTACCCAACACCCAGACTCAGCAGTTACTAACTCATGGCTGATCATGTTTCCTCTCTACTATCAATTACCTCCCTTCATTGCTGGATTTTTTTTGAAGCAAATCCTACACATTATATAATTTCATTTTTAAATACTTCACTATTTATCTCTAAGTGAGAGTCCAGTCTTCTCAAGTCCTCTGTTATCTTTTTTTTTTTTAAAGCTTATTTATATAATTTGAAAGAGAGAGAGAGGGAGAGAGAGGGAGGGAGAGGGAGGGAGGGAGACAGAGAGAGAACAAGCAGGGGAGGGGCAGAAAAA
Organism: Panthera uncia; assembly: GCF_023721935.1. Lineage (NCBI taxonomy): Eukaryota > Metazoa > Chordata > Mammalia > Carnivora > Felidae > Panthera > Panthera uncia. The sequence continues at coordinate 25,776,939 of NW_026057589.1, forward strand.
GAGGGAGAGTGAGAATCCCAAGCAGGCTCCTTGCTGTCAGTACGGAGCTCGACACGGGGCTCGATCCCATGAACCATGAGATCATGACCTTTCATGAGCTGAAATCAAGAGTCAGACACTTAACTGACTGAGCCCCCCAGGTGTCGCTGAAGTATTCTATTACCTTAACATCCAGGCATCTGTTGAGTTGACGTAGCGGTCTGCACTTGATCTTAGCCAAAAGGCCGAGAAGCGATGATGATGTAGTGGTCAGAAGCAGTTTACCTAACTGACCAAGTCAGCAGGCATGAGGAAGAGGCAGACATTAGACAATATGGTCAGGGGGTTTGTCTGTGTTAACATTTGCTCTGTGATTTTGCAGGAAACTCAGATGCCATTTATCTGGGTTTCGGAGCTGCACAGCTTGATGCTGAATAAAAGTATCTTGAGCCACACATGTGAAGAAAAGGCTCTGTTCTAAGAATCTGAACTCAAATCCAATATGAAAAGCACAGGTCACTGTGGGCCTTGTCAGGAGCCCGGGGAGTTGTCAGCCAGGGCTCTCTGTGGAACTTTTCATCTCTGCAATCCATACTGATAAACTAAGCGATGCTGCTGCTTTTGACAAATGAATTCCCTGTCTCGTTATCCTGAGCTCACCTTCTTTTTCTTGCCCTTTTTGCTGAAAGGAATTCTTGTTAATGCATTTATTTAATTCAGAACTCCCAGACTTCTAAAGCAAAAAAGCCAATCAGCATGAGGCACCTAGCATATTGGGTCTGCCAAAGTAAGTGTTAAATAACAATAATTACCCCTCCGTGTTACCCAGCTGCACTGGCTCACCCGCCAAATTCCTTCTGGGAGGCCCTGGCACGGGGGGAGGAGGCCCCCATCAGGCCAGTGGTGTAGGCACAGGGACATGACCAGACCTCACAAAGGCCTCAGGGCCTGCTATAAATAAATCATGGCTCTGTGCAAGGTAGGTCCTTCCAGTTGGCTGCTCCAGTCCAAGAGCAGTCATGGCTTCTGTGGGTAAACCAGGAAGCCCTTCAGGGTCCTCACTGTGGCTCTCAGATCACTGCCTGTGTGTGTGTGTGTGTGTGTGTGTGTGTGTGCGCGCCTGGGGCCTAAACAAGCCCAGCTAAGGAGGCATCTTCTTCCTTGGGTGGGACTGGCAGATCCCTTCTTCATTAATCACACTTTGTCCCCAGTGCAACTCTCCAGGGCGAAAAAATTCTGGAATCTTCTCCATCCCCAAACAGATGGGAACATAGGACCTGCTGCAAAATCACTAGTTAGGAAGATGTTAAAGGAGAGGGTGTACAAACCAAGAGGACAAATGGTGTGTGAAGATGGGCACTTGCTTATGACACATTCTTCGTCTTCCGATTGACAGGGAGTGATACACGTGGGCAACAGGGTGGTGGCAGGGGTTGGAAATTCACCTGCAAAATCATATAATGATTTGCGGTTTTCAGAGCAAGGGGTTGGGAAAGGGACCTCCTAAGGCTTTTTCTGCAGTGCCTGTCTGGAACCCCCTGGCAGAGGTTTCTAGTTTTTCCTCACCATGAGGACCGGGGGCCACAGAGGAGGCCTCCTCAGGCAGAGCAGTTAATTTTTGAGGAGACACTTGCTGACTTCAAAACTTTGGAGCTAGCTGGAAAATACTTTTCTTTCCTATTTTTGTTTTGTTCTGATGGTTTGCGGAAACCCAGCTACCTTCCACCCTCACCGCGGCAGCTGGCGGGAGGAATTTTCAAAGGTGGGCGGGGGTGTGGCCCAGGGGCGTAACCTCGGCCCAAATTTGAATCCGATTTGCATAGCGTCTGGGAGCCTTGGGCGGCTGATCTGTCTTTCCTTGCGGTCTCCCTCCTTCGTGGAAGGCACTCTTACTGAACACCTGGTATGTACTGTTGTTCTAGGCGCTGTAGGTAAGAAGTGGACGAAACAGTTCCTCCCCCTCCGGGGACCTTAAGTTCTAGTCGGGGAGACACGCAAAAGACGCCATAATCCCCCAACGAAATGCGCTTAGGAGCTTCGGGAAGATCCAGAGTGTGGTTGACACCAGGCCGCCGCAAGACCTACTCGACTCGGGCAACCCCAGGTCCCGCCCAGCGCGAGTTGCTACGAACTCGCCTCCGCGGCGGCGAGGGACTGTACCGGCTGGCCGAGTCTCGCGAGGATCTTCGAGGTTTCGCGCGGGACCGCCCATCGGTTGCCGGGAGACGCTGCGGCCTCCGTCGGGCGGGCGCGTCTGTCTGCAGGTGGCGGCGGGAATCCACCACCAGAGCCATGGTGAGGAGGCGCGGGGTACCCGGCTAGGGTCCCTGAGGGCGCCAGGGGCTCCTTGGTTAGACAGTCCTGCGCGCAAAGAGACCCCTGGATGGGGAGGCCTGGGGTCCCGGGACCTGTGCGCACTGAGACCCCAAGAATGGGCAGGCTTGGAGCTCTGGGTTCCTGGAATTGAGGCCTTGGTGCTCGCCTGGCGTTCCCATGAGGAGAGCATGGGGCGCTACGCATGCCGCATCCCTCATCCCGCACGCACGCTGAGCTGAGAGATCTGGGGTCTCCAGGCTCCTGTGCTCATCCCCCCCCCTCCCCCAACCCCCGCGCCGAGATCCAGGGCTTGATGTGCAAGCTGTCCAGAAAACAGAACCTGGGACAAAAAGATTTCCCATTTGTTATGGAGGTCTCAGTCCTCCGATCCTTGGGCCCTAGGGTCTGACATTATAGGGTCCCATGGAGCACAGTCGGGGTCAGGGGACACCCCAGGACGCCCAGTCTCTGGGATGGAGAGTCTGAGGCATACCGCAGTGGCTGGAGTTCCCGCTACAGCAAGGAGTACTGGACAGAGCCCCAGGATACAAGAACTGCTGTTTCCTTGGAGAACCCCGTGGGAGGCAGGCCTGTCCGAGCAAGACGGGGAGCTCACCGCCTCTCCAGTGCTTCCTCCTGCCTCTCTCCTGTATTGGGGCCCGCAGCTGCCCTGGCACCCATGGTATAGACGCGTTCAGTAGCGCCTTTTCTGGGATGTGGCCCGCGGGCCATCCGCTGGCGGGGAGAATGCCTCTCCAAGCCCCTGCAGTTGGCTGTGAATTGCCAAGTAGTGGTGAACCTTTGGGGCCTTCTGATGGGGTGGGCTTCTCGGAGGAGGAAAGATTTTAGTGGATGGGTCTTTTAAAATCAGCTGGAAAAGATCGCTAAAATACTTATGTGTATCACTAGCTTGTGGGAATATGGGTGATTTTCCTATTCACTTTTTGCTTTTCTGAGTTTTCCGAGATATCCACGTAAAACTTTTTTGTAATCGTAAACATGTTACAGAGACGTGTAGACATGCACGTACACACATGAAAACATTAACAGGGACGTTTAGACACACAAATATGTTACAGAAACATGTAGATTCATGCACATGCAAAAGCATGGGTCACAGAGTTGGGAGAAGTCTAGGCGTAAAGACAGGGATTTGGAAATTCAGTACCTGCTTGAGTGGCCCTTGAGAGGTGAGTGGGGGTGGGAGGTGTCTCTCATCTCCTCAAAGTTGTTAAAAGCAAGTGACACTAAGAGCAGGTCCGTGTGGTGAACCGTTTATAGCGCACCCATGGCGAGTGCTGTCTGCTTCAGCTCCTGACAAGGCTTCTTTCAAGGATTTATTTATGTATTTACTTTAATGTTTAAAATTAATTAATTAATAATAAATAATGTTTATTTACTTGTTTGTTTATTTATTTAAATGTTTGTTTTTGAGAGAGAAAGAGAGACAGAGCGCGAGCGGGGGTGGGGGGGACGGGGCAGAGAGAGAGGGAGACACAGAATCGGAAGCAGGCTCCAGGCTCTGAGCTGTCAGCACAGAGCCCGACGCGGCGCTCGAACTCACGAACCGTGAGATCGTGACCTGAGCTGAACTGGGGTGCTTAACCGACTGAGCCACCCACATACCCCAAAGATTTTTTTTTTAAGTTTGTTTATTTTGAGGGAGAGACAGCGGGAGTGGAAGAGGGGCAGAGAGAGAGAGAGAGGGAGAGAGAGAATTTAGAGCCTGACGTGGGGCTTGATCCCACAAACTGAGATCATGACCTGAGCTGAAATCAAGAGACGCTTAACTGACTGAGCTACCCAGGTGCCTCTGATTCTCTGAAGGAGTTTTATATTTGGAAGAAAGGAAGCCTTCTATTGCCACCTGTGATCATTGCTATGGAGATATTTCTCCTTAGACTTATTGAACAGTTTCTTGCAGGTTTCTCTGTGGTGGTGACCAAGCATTGTAGCCAACATAGTAACATTTGGCAGTGTGGTATTGGGGTTTGTCCTGGCCAAGCACATTTTGCATCCACACCAAGGAGGTCCCTGCCACGTACCAAGGAGTGGATTTGGAATGAGTTTCCCCTCCCTTCCTTTCTGAGGGAGAAAATGTTCTCTTCTAAAAAGGAAGATTTTTTTCCTTGTTTCTCCAGAGGTGTCAACAGAGAAGTGTGTGGGTGGTGAAGGGTGGGGAAACCTTAGGGCGGAGTGATGTGCTCCAGGTGGGGCATGAGCCAGTGAGCAGTAGGACAGAGGTACCACGACAGGTACTCCTCTTCCGGTGAGCCCGGGAATTAATCAGAGCCAGGCCTCCCTGTCTTACCCGATCATCTCTTCTTTAATCAAAGGCGCCCAAGAAGAAAGGGAAGAAAGGGAAAACCAAAGCTACCCCGATTGTTGACGGGCTTGCTCCGGAGGACATGAGCAAGGAGCAGGTGAGCAATTAGGTCGGGATGGGACTGGCGAGTGTCGTTCGAAGTTGTCTCTGGCTGTTTGTCTTTCTGAACTTCTTTTTTTTTTTTCTTTTTTTTTTTTTTAACGTTTATGTATTTTTGAGACAGAGAGAGACAGAGCGTGAACAGGGGAGGGGCAGAGAGAGAGGGAGACACAGAATCAGAAGCAGGCTCCAGGCTCTGAGCCATCAGCCCAGAGCCCGACGCGGGGCTCGAACTCATGGACCGCGAGATCGTGACCTGGGCTGAAGTCGGACGTCTAACCGACTGAGCCACCCAGGCGCCCCTTTCTGAACTTCTTACAGACTGTTGCCCACTGCCTCCTCGTCCACCTCCCCTCAGTGTGTTCCTGCACTCGTGTCCAAACCAAGATAACACCTCTTCCCATTTCCATACTTCTCGTCGGCTCCAAAACTCTCAAGCACAGTACAATTTAAAAAAGGCATCAGTACACTGAAGACATTTTTAAATAGGGTGGTAGCAATTTGGAAGGAAATGATTTTCCAAAATAAAAACTATTTTTAATTTTCTGTATATCCTTTCAGTCTCATCCTTTTATGTACCTGATGCTTACTGAGCTGTTATATGCATATATGATATTGTTGTTTATTTTATTTGCATTAAACAGTAGGAATTATTTTAAGCCACTTACCCATTGTGACGACATTAAGGACCAGAGAACGTAATTGTCTAATTATAATTCCAGTGGGAAACCAGCACATGGTGAACCATGAGAGCAGGTGTGGTGCCCCCTGCAGCCTTTGTGTTGGTGACTGACCCGTGAGTGTCTGCTGTAGGCCTCTTGAGGGTTCCATGTCAGCTTGTGGGTTGGTGTTAATAACTCACTTGATAGTTTTAAGACATAAATACAAAGGAGGCAGGGACAGTGACATGAGCTGAAGTTGATGAGCTGGACAGAGGCCCTTGTACACTAGTGAAGCGTTGCTTTATTTTACATGCGGGGGAACCACAAGCAGTTTAAGGAGATGGTGATGGGTTCAGGTTTGTGTTTTGGAGAGAGGGTGGGGCTGCTGTGTGTAGAATGGACGGCACATCACATTGCCAACAGTTGAGCTGTTTCTCGTCTCCCCGTTTACTTCTTGTCCCTGTCGATACAGAACTGTGACACAGCAGCGGTTAGGTTGCACATGTGGGCACTGACACCTCAGAACTGTCTAGGGTCCAGGCAGGGGTGAGGGACTGGGGACAGCTGGGTGAGGGACTGTGGACAGCTGCAGTCAGTTCATTGGATGGTTACCTTGGGGGCACTGGGCTCCAGTGTGGTCTGTTTTCTGCTTTTCAAAGAGAAGCTAGAAATCTGGATATTTATAAGAAACCTAAATATTGAGGGAAATCTAAGACTGTGAGTCAATCGAACTAGGTAGGAGCCTGGTTTAGGCTATCTGTTTGAGTCTAGATACGAAAGGTCTGTGCCATGAGGACACTGTCATCTGCTGAACCCCTCATCAGACCCCCACGGGGAGGCAAGCCCCACCCAGGTTCCCCACCACAGAGCTCCGGCTGCCCCTCCTTGGGGGCTTGTTATCTTGGCCTTCTCTCTTCTTAAAGTTTTTAATTCATTTTTTTTATTTATTTTTACTTTTATCTTCTAATGTTTCATTTCTTTTTGAGAGAGAGAAAGTATGAGCAGTGTAGGGGCAGAGGGAGACGGGGACAAAAGATCTGACAAAGGATTTGCTGAGAGCAGAGAGCGCGATGTAGGGTTCGAACCCATGAACCGTGAGCTCATGACCTGAGCTGAACTCAGACGCTTAAGCAACCGAGCCACCCAGGCGCCCCTCTCTCTCTTTTTAAAAAATGTTTATTTATTTGTGGGGGAGAGGGGCGGAAAGAGGGAGTGGGAGAGAATTCCGAGTGGGCTCTACTTTCAGTGCAGACCGTGTGCATGACCCTGGGGTCATGGCCTGAGCCGCCATCAAGAGTCGGACGCTCAACCGACTGAGCCACTCAAGCGCCCCTTGGCCTTCTCTTGAAGTGAGAAGTGCGGTTTCCCTGTGGGGAGTGGGGTTATCAGGAGAGAAAAACTTCACGGTGAGTGGCCTGAAGTTGTGCTCCGAAGATGACTAATTCTCGTTGGAGATGAAATTCCCAAGAAAGCCAAGAGCCAGCCCCACGTAAAAAAAAAAAAAAAAAAAAAAAAAAAAAATTAACCTATTTGGAGATTTGCAGTGGGCTTCGGACAAAACCTTTTTGACTGTTAGGGGTTCTTCTGGGTTTGTATATTTTTTTTGCTTAACATACCTTTAAAGGTGAGCGTTTGTTTGTTTGTTTATTTATTTATTTAAAGTTTTATGTACTTATTTTGAGAGAGAGCAAGGGAGGAGCAGAGAGAGAGAGGGAGAGAGAGAATCCCAAGCAGGCTCTTTGCTGACAGTGCAGATACGGGGCTTTAGCTCTCGAACTGTGAGATCGTGACCTGAGCTGAAATCAAGTCGGATGTTTAACTGAGCCACCCAGGCACCACCAGAAGGTGAATGGTTTTTAATTTAGCATTGTTTTGTTCACGTGTGTACATGCTGCTCCATCATTTTCATATTTATGTGTCTTTGGGCCCTATAATCTTTTAGTAGATTTACTCTAATTTCTCAACCATTTCCCTATTTAAAATCATCTCAGATTACTTCCTTTAAACTTTTCTTGCTGTTGTAATAATGGTGTGGCTAATGTCTTTGAGCAGATAACTCTTGTATTTTTTGGTTCTTTTTTTTTTTTTTTTTTTTTTTTTAATTTTTTAACGTTTATTTACTTTTGAGAGAAAGAGAGCATGAGCAGGAGAGGGGCAGAGGGAGAGGGAGACACAGAATCGGAAGCAGGCTCCAGGCTCTGAGCTGTCAGCACAGAGCCCGACGCGGGGCTCGAACCCACGCACGGTGAGATCGTGACCTGAGCCAAAGTCAGACGCCCAACTGACTGAGCCACCCAGGCGCCCCAACCCTTGCGTTCTTTTGAGAAATTCCTCTAGTATAAATTCCTGGGAATGGATGAAAAGATACAGTCATATTTTGATTATTGGTTACATTCAAGGTACTTCTGCTATTTTCTGAATCATGTCCTGTCCTCGGGACCTTTCTAGCATCATATTTTAACATCCCACTTTTAGTTTTTACTTGTGTTTGGGTGAGAACGGCCTTTCTTTCTTCTTCGCCGTGGGCAGGGGCGGGGGGAGGGCCCTGCTGGGCCTCACGGCTGCGCTCTGCCCGGCAGGTGGAGGAGCATGTCAGCCGTGTCCGCGAGGAGCTGGACCGTGAGCGTGAGGAGCGCAACTACTTCCAGTTGGAGCGGGACAAGATCCATACCTTCTGGGAGATCACGCGGAGGCAGCTGGAGGAGAAGAAGGCCGAGCTGCGAAACAAGGACCGGGAAATGGAGGAGGCTGAGGAGAGGCACCAGGTTGAGATCAAGGTAAATGCAGCTGGCCTGCCCGTCCCTGCGGGACATACCATATGGCACAGAAGAACGGGGCAGGGGCAGGGGGGCATTTTGTTGCTTGCTTTGGGGTCACAGCCCTTTGTATCCTTTACACTGGGAAATGAAGGTTTGTTGTTTTTTTAAGTTTATTTATTTTCAGAGAGAGAGAGAGAGAGAATGAGTGGGGGAAGGGCAGAGAGTGAGAGAGAGAGAACGAGTGGGGGAAGGGCAGAGAGAGGGGGAGAGAGAGAATCCCAAGCAGGCTTCATGCTCATCGCAGAGCCTGACATGGGAGATCGTGACGTGAACTGAAATCAAGAGTTGGACACTTAGGGGCGCCTGGGTGGCTCAGTCAGGTGAGCGACCGACTTCAGCTCAGGTCATGATCTCAGGGTTTGTGAGTTTGAGCCCCTCATCGGGCTCTGTGCTGACAGCTCAGAGCCTGGAACCTGCTTCCGATTCTGTGTCTCCCTCTCTCTCTGCCCCTCCCCGACTCATGCCCTGTCTCTCTCTGTCTCAGAAATAAACATTAAAAAAAAAAAAATTAAAAAAAAAAAGAGTTGGACACTTAACTGACTGAGCCACTCATGAAATACTCGTGAAAGTATTTTTTATAAAAGGGTATGTGCACGGGGCACCTGGGTGGCTCAGTCGGTTAGGCGTCCGACTTTGGCTCAGGTCATGATCTCCTGGTTCGTGAGTTCGAGCCCCACATCGGGATCTCTGCTGTCAGCTTGGAGCTCTGTCTCCCTGTCTGCTTCTCCCCAACTTGTGCGCTCTCTCTCTCTCTCTCTCTCTCTCTCTCTCTCAAAAATAAATAAAACATTAAAAAAAAAAAGGATATGTGCCTGCAGGTGAGCATGCACGGGCAGGTGAGCAGGCGAGTGTGCGTGTGCAGGGGTGTGGGTGAGAGTGTGCAGGGAAGCAAGCGGTGCTCTCGCTGCCTGCAGGTGTACAAGCAGAAGGTGAAGCACCTGCTGTACGAGCATCAGAACAACCTGACAGAGATGAAGGCTGAGGGTACCGTGGTCATGAAGCTGGCCCAGAGGGAGCACTGCGCACAGGAGGGTGCACTGCGCAAGGACATGCGGGCACTGAAGGTGGAGTTCAAGGAGCAGGAGCTGGCCAACGAGGTGGTGGTGAAGAACCTGCGGCTGGTAGGTGTGAGGGCCGCCAGTGCCTGACTGGCTGCTGGGGACCGTGAACTCCCGGTTAGTCAGCTTACCTGGGAATTCATATTTTGCTTAGAAGCTTCCTGCATTTTGGGAATTCGTTGAACTATTTAAGAAAAAGACAGATCCCATTTGGGGGCCAAGTACAGAATTTTATTTCAGAGCTGAGCAACAAATGGACTTCCCAAGGGGAAAATCCAGCCTAGGGTCCTCTTCATGTGCTGCTGACGCCTGACACCTGGCTGCTTTCCCAGGGAGTCTGTCAGGTGCATTTAGAAACATACAGAACCGGGGCGCCCGGGTGGCTCAGTCGGTTGAGCGTCCGACTTCGGCTCAGGTCGTGATCTCGAGTTTGTGAGTTCGAGCCCTGTGCCGGGCTCTGTTCTGACAGCTCAGAGCCTGGAGCCTGCTTCAGATTCTGTGTCTCCCTCTCTCTCTGCCCCTCCCCTGCTCGTGCTCTCTCTTTTAAAAATAAACAAACATTTAAAAAAAAAAAGAAACATACGCAACCATTAACATGTCTGGTATGCCAGCCCCTCCGTGGCCATGGCAGTTTGTCATGCAAGCTGGGTTCATAAGCACCTGGCTGACTTTTTGGTCCTTTCTGAGTGAGGCTTGGGGGTTCCAGGTGGAGGTTGAGATTCATTTGCCTGGTGCCCATAAGGTGCCAAGCCCTGTTCTGATCTCTGGGGACATATAGGGAACAGGACTGAGAGGATGACTGCCCACGCGTGGTTGAAAGTCCAGGAAGGAGACAAAAGACAGAACGAAGTGTTGGATACGTGGAGCACATCCACAGGCATAAACGCTGTGGGAAGAGCAGTGCGGGGAAGAGGATGCAGTGGGTTGAGGGTAGGGTTGTATTCTTCTACAAGGAATTCTGGGAGTGTCTCATTGAGAAGGTGATGTTTGGGCAAAGGCTGGAAGGCGGTGGGGCTGAGCCAGGCTTAGGGAGACCAGGTCTGGAGAAGGCATAGGGGATGGGCTGGTGTGGAGGCCCAGAGGAGCAAGGGGCAAGGTGGCTGGGCAGGTAGGTCAGAGCTTGTCGGCATCAAAAGCCACAGTCAGGACCCAGCTGTTGACCTGGGTTTAGTTGGGCGAACTTTGCAGGTTTTGGGCAGAGGGAAGATGTGCCTGACTTTGGTTTTCTAAGGTTCTTCTTGGCTGTGGGTTCGGAAGACTTTGTCAATACGTTTGCCTCATGCTGGAGGCACCGCAGCCTCAACTAAGAAAAAACTGCAGTGAAGGCTGACGGTGAAGTCTTGGACCTATAAGAATAGTCTGGTCTTTGCTGACAGACAGACTTCCAGTGAATTTGGTGATGTGAGGCTGTCTGCTTACCTGAGGCCTGGATATGGAGTAGTTATGTGGTCAGAACTCCCCTTTGTGCAAAAGTACTATCCTATAAAAAATAATCTAAATTTTCTATTCAAAACCTCTCTATATAACTGTGAAAATGATTGTGAATGCTGCTCTAAGTCACAGCTGAAGCAGGCCGTCAGGCATCTGGAGAGAACCTGCAGCTCATGTAGACATGGCCCGTGCTCTCCGACCTGTGGGCAAGCTGAGTGAGGGGCCAAGCACGGTCAGTGTTTAGCACGTCTGTTAACATTCGGTCATTAACCAAGGAAAGTGAATTATGAAACACGGAAGTTACCAAAACCACGTTATTCTGAGCATGGTCCAAGAGCTCGGAGATGAGGGGAACCCAGCACCCTCCAGAAACAGCGCAGAGTTTACGGAGTTGGATTTTCCATACCACCGAGGAGCAGGGCCAGCCCCAGGGAGAGGCTTCTGTGTGTGTCTGTCACCTAGTAACGGCCTGCTTCTCTGCCTTTGCAGAAGCACAGCGAGGAGGTCACCAAGATGCGGAATGACTTCGAGAGGCAAGTGCGAGGTCAGTTCCTTACATGCGTCCTGTCAGAAGGAGAATTTACCTCTAGGGCCTGCTCACCCAGGGCACAGAAACCAGGTTAAAATGGCCTAGACACGCAGAGAGAAAATGTAGTTTCCAAGGCTGACGGATTGCCCAGAATCCCGGAACAACTTACTTCCACGCAAGTTGGGGAGGCTGTGATTACCTCCTACGTCCCTACTCCTGGCACAAATCAGCAGTTTGAGGCACGTGGCAGTTATTGTCTTGTGGGCAGTATTCTTAGAATAGTCTTTTCATGGCTTCTGGCCTGAGGAGGCTCCCATTTGAGAAGTCTGTCGGGTTCACTAATAAAGCTCTAGAGTCGGCCTGGATGACCACCGAGCCGTGGGATCAGCTGACACTTGGTTTTGGGAACCCTAACCCCGGGATTGATTATCAATGCCTGCTACGGGCAAAGGAAGGCAGACAGTGGTGTGTGTGCTGAATATGTCATCTGTGAGCCTCAGCAGAGAGAGGTCCACTCAAACCCGTCCTGTGCTTTGGCCGCGCTTGTGTGCACAGCCTTCATCCCGGTGGATGTTCCTGGGCCGTGTTTAGAAGTCCCATCTATTCTTTTTTTTTTTTTAATGTTTATTTTTTGAGAGAGCATGAGCAGGGGTGGGGCAGAGAGAGACAGAGGGAGAGAGAGGATCTCGAGCAGGCTCCATGCTATCAGTGCAGAGCCGGACATGGGGCTCGAACCCATGAAACATGAGATCATGACCCGAGCCGAAATGGAGAGTCGGACGCTCAACCTACTGAGCTGCCCAGGTGCCCATAGGTTCCATCTATTCTGATAGACACTGGCCACCTGTTCCTCTGCTAAGCTGCCCTATATGTGCTTCTGCCTTTCAGAAATTGAGGCCAAGTACGATAAAAAAATGAAGATGCTTAGGGATGAACTTGACCTGAGGAGAAAGACTGAGATCCACGAGGTGGAGGAGAGAAAGAACAGCCAGATCAACATGCTGATGCAGCGGCATGAAGAAGCCTTTACGGACATCAAGAACTACTACAACGACATCACCCTCAATAACCTGGCTCTCATCAACTCCCTCAAGGTGCTGCGCTAGGGCCGGCTGGGCCGGGGGCCCCAGACGCTAGGTCTCCACCCCGTCGGGCCCATTACTCTCCTTTTAAAAATGTTTGATGGTGCCCCTCTGTCCTTGTTTGAATTCATGATGGAGCCTCTCCACACCTGTGGCTGGCGGCAGCCAGGATGTTGCCCTGACTGTAGCGTAGGTGGGGCTCGTGAAAAGGACACATTCGACAGGTGGAAGCTTCATGCAGAATGTAGTGGGAGCCCCAGCATGGCTGCACAGGTCATCACCATGCAAGTGCTGGCAGGGACAGAGTTCCCACGGTGGGGAATGCCCCTCGGGTCCTGGAAAAGTGTAATCTCAATTTGTGTGGAAGCAGCCTTCCTAGAAGATTCAGAATAAGTGAAGACTGCAAAATTACTCCGTGTTTATACACAGAACAGGTCTTCAGGACCGTCCTTGGTGGGCGGTGGGCAGGAGGGCTCCTGGCTCTGCCCTCTGAAGACCTCGGCTCTGCCTGCCGAACCCCTGCCGCACCCCTGCCGTACTTGTGCCAACAGGAGCAGTTGGAGGACACGCGCAAGAAGGAAGGTCACCTCGAGAGGGAGATGATGGAGGTGTCCGCGCAGAACAAGCGCCTGACAGACCCTCTCCAGAAGGCTCGGGACGACGTGACTGAGATGCAGAAGAAGCTCGGGAACTATGAGAGGGACAGACAGACCCTGGTTGTGAGTTTCTGCCTGACTGTGCCTCCCTCCTTGCACTTCCTCCTGGGCTAGGAGCGGAGGGACATCAGCAAGGTGTCTCCTGGGTCCCAGAGCAGGGTCGGCCTTCAGGGCAGGACTGGGGGGCTGAATCTCAGCTTCTCTGACTGGTGTCCTCCATGGACAGGATGTTAAGCTGGTGCACGTTCTGGGCAATAGGCGTTTCCACCAGCCTGCTGCGGGGGGCGCTCAGCTGCTGGTGTCCTTGAGCCAGTCCTTCGTTCATTCGTTCGTTCCTTCATTCATTCTAGCAATCTCTACACTGAGGATGGGGCTCGAACTGACAGCCCTGACCCAGAGACACCGGGTGCCCCCGAGGCAGCTCTCTTCCACAGTTATTTTTGGCCTTGCCGTCCCCCAGGAGCCTGCATTGCGTGGACGCCTGGTCCTGAACACTTTGTCCTCCACCCTTCATTTTCTCTCCAGCGCACAAAAGCACGTTTGAAGGTTGCCGAGAAAGCGCTGAAGGACCTCCAGTGGGAACACGAGGTGCTGGAGCAGCGATTTCTCAAGGTGAGCAGATGCCAGGCCGGCATCCCGGGGACCCCCGGTCAGGGAGAGACCCTTCCTGTAACCCTGGCTCGGCCACTGGTTCCAGGAAGCCCTAGAACCGCGGCCGGGTTTCTAGGTTCGAAAGCTGGGAGTCCTGTTGTCCGCTTCTCATGCTCTGCAGCCTTATGAGGCAAAACCCTGTGGTACATTCTAGAGAAGGCCCGGGGTCTCACAGAGCAGGTGCCCTGCTGGGAGACCATCACCCCCAATTCTCTTTCCCCGCGGCTCACCTCTGAAGCACGTGAAGGGTACCTGGCCCTTGCATCGAGGGTCTTTTCCATGTGTGTACGTGTGTTTAAGCAGTAAACTGTCGGGCACACGTGTAAAGAAGCCTGGAACCCTGCCGTCTGTGAGTGAAAATGAGAGGGCCCTCCTGCTGTGCAGTGCTGGTTCTCACGAGTGGTAGCGGCTCCTTGAGTTTTGTGCAGACTTCTTCCTGTGCACCCTTAGGCACGGGTGGCTTCATGCCTTAAGAACGCTGTGCTTTTTTTTTCTTTTTAACCTCACCTTGATTGTGCTGTCTCCAGATTGTACACACACAACAGTCATGTTCGGCTCTGTGCCAGAACGCTCCGTTTAAAAAATTTTTTTTTTTTTTTTACATTTATTTATTGTTTGAGAGACATAGAGAGACAGAGCACAAGTTGGGGAGGGGCAGAGAGAGAAGGAGACACAGAATCCGAAGCAGGCTCTGGGCTCTAAGCTGCCAGCACAGAGCCTGATGCAGGGCTCGAACTCCCAAACTGTGAGATCATGACCTGAGCCGAAGTCGGACGCTTAACCGAGCGAGCCACCCGGGCGCCCCAGAAGGCTCCATTTGTTATGCAGCCACTTCCCCTGGAGAGATGTCTTCGTTTTCGTCCTTTGCTGTTACAAACCACTGCCACTGTCCTCCTTTTAAGTTTACCTTTGTGCAGGGGTGAGCATCTCTTTTATTTATTTATTTATTTTTTTTTAAATTTTTTTTATTTATTTTTGGGACAGAGAGAGACAGAGTATGAACGGGGGAGGGGCAGAGAGAGAGGGAGACACAGAATCGGAAACAGGCTCCAGGCTCCGAGCCATCAGCCCAGAGCCCGACGCGGGGCTCGAACTCACAGACCGTGAGATCGTGACCTGGCTGAAGTCGGACGCTTAACCGACTGCGCCACCCAGGCGCCCCTTTTTTAAAGTCAGTCCCTGGCAGTGGCTTGTTGGGCCAAAAGGTTTGTGTTCCGAATTTGGGTAGAGGCTGCACAGAGCGTTGTTCTGAGTTATGACTCTGCCCAAAGCACCCAAGGGGCCACTTCCTGCCCGGACCAGATGTCACTAATTCAAAACTCGCTGATGTGATTGGGTGGAAGATGTCTCGTTGACTGTGCGTTTCTGAGGTACCCCGTGAGTGGCACACATGCCAGGCAGAGCAGTTCCGTCTTTTAAACTTTTCATTCAGGTTTTGTTCCTTTTCTCACCTGATTGAGATTCCTGCTCACACACAGTGATTATGGAATGGTCCACATTCCTCAGGTACATCCCATCATCCCATCAGATCTAGAGTCACCTTCTTCAGAGATGCCTCTGAGGGTCCTGCAGGCTGCTGGCCAGCCAGGAGAAGGACCCTTGAGTCACCAGTGAGATGTGCCCTGCGCCCCCCCCGCCCCACCCCCCCCGCCCCGTTGCTGGCTAAGGGGGGTGTGCATTTGGGGAGGAGGAAATGGAGGCTGACTGCAGAGGCTTGCGTTGGAGCCTGTGCACTTCGCCCCCTTCTCTTCTGTTTGAGTGTCATTCGTGGCGTGTGGCAAAGTCAGTGTTTCCTGAGAAAAGCAAGCGTGTCGATGTGTCAGCAGATTTTGAAGACCAAAGGGATGGACTGATTGAAGTGAATCGAGGGAAAACTGTACAGTAAGGAGAAGGAGAAGGTGCTGCAGGTTTGAGCATAACCCTCTTCTCTTCCTAGCTGTAAGACATGTTTTTACACACGTAGAGAACATTCTGGAAGGAGTTACATCACGGATTCACATGGAGGCCTCTGGGAAGTTGGGTTAAGGGGCGTTCACTTTTTATACTTACACACAGTCTTGATTTTTCTTTAAGGTGCTCAGTTAAAGGAAAAAGAATGGGAAGATGAAAAAGAACACTTCTATCTATTGACAGGCTGGTCTCCAGATCTGCCTCGTGGGGCATGTTCTAGGATCCAGGGCTGGCAGAGGGAGTGGACGGATCCCCACGGGCCCCACTCCCAAGCGTTGCCTGCTGGAGTTTGATGCCTTGGATGTGACGTAGGGGTGATCAGGGACATGACTTTCCTGAGCCTACTGAACAAACCCAGGGCCCCAGCCTCTCTGTGGGGCTTCTCCAGCTCTAACGAGGGTGCCCTCCTACCTCCCGAAACACCTTAGTAGACAAGGGTCCAGTTAGTGTTTCCTCCTGCTTTCCACAGTGTGGATGGCCGCGGCCCTTTAATCCCGTCACAGAGAGTGGGTGTGGCGGCAGTGTAAATGACACCCAGCCCCCCCATCCGTGGGTGGGCACTGGTGAATGGAGTTCACTCGGCAGAACTGGTATGTTCTGGCCCAGGGAAGAGGCGGGAGGGGGCTTCCGACCAGTGAGATGCTTCCGGGGGAGGTGGCCTCTTTGTCCACTGCAGCCTGTCCCTTGCAGGTACAGCAGGAGCGAGATGAGCTGTACAGGAAGTTCACCGCGGCCATCCTGGAGGTGCAGCAGAAGGTGGGCTTCAAGAACCTGGTTCTGGAGCGGAAGCTGCAGGCGCTGAGCGCTGCTGTGGAGAAGAGAGAGGTGCAGATTAATGAGGTGCTGGCGGCCTCCAACCTGGACCCTGCTGCCCTGACCCTTGTGTCCCGCAAGCTGGAGGTAGGCCCCAGGCGGGCTCCTGGGGAGGTACGGGGCTGGAGCCTCATGTCCTTGCCCCCCAGTAGGTGTCCTGAGCTTGGGTTGGGGGTCGCTTGTTCCGTGTGTTTGTGTCCAGCCTCCGTCATTCCGGTGGGGACCCTCAGGTGGTGTTGGGAGGGTCATGGGTTTCCTGTGGCCTGAGCATAGATGGGGCTGCAGATGTCTGCTCACAGGCCCGTGTGTGCCATCAGGCTCCCCAGGTTCTCTGTTACTGGCTTTGCTCAGGTCTGAGGTCTTCTGCAGTCCCCTCCTTAACCTCTCAGCCCTTCTGGCCCTGAGCCCACTGCCCGTCCAGTTCTCGAGATGGGTTTAGTTCAGCCTATCAGGCCCTGGGTTTCTCAAGCTGCTGTGGGCCGGTGCTCCTCGGGAATTTGGCAGCAAACCTAGAGACGGGCCTGGGGGACAGTCAGGCCCATGAGCTCTCAGCTGAGACTACTGCCACAGTCTGCCTGGGTTGCTTTGATGTCCGGATGTAGGCTGTGGGCAGTTAGGGTGGGGAAATGCAGGGCCGTGGGCAGTTAGGACAGGGAAATGCAGGGCTGTGGGTGCCCCTTTGTGGTGGCGGGTGCTGTGGCAGGGTTCCCAGAGGGAGTTATGTCTGAGCACAGGCCACGAGTTCACAGTTCCTCGTGGTGCTCCTCTATGCTGGAACCATCTTGGGCACTGGGGACAGCAGTAAACAAGGCAGATGGGGCCCGGGTGCCCATGGGCTGGTGGGGCCAGCTGAGGAACCCTGGCAATAGCTGCCAGCTTTGGCTCAGCAAGCAAAAGCCTGACAGCACCTGGCAGGCCGTCTTGCCTGGAGCTGGGCCTTGTGTCTCTGTTCCCTGGGCCTAGTTGGGGCGTGTCACAGAAAGAACGGGTGAGGCTGGACAAGGGGTCTCTGGGCTGCCGCGGGAGTGCGGCTGTGCAGGGATCCTGGCCACCTGGGTGACCTACTGTAGCTGCCAGGCCTGAGACAACCCCAGGTGCAGTGCCCTTGGGTGCCTGGGAGACAGATGCGGGTGTGCATGGCCCCAGCGAACGCAGCTGGTCTGCATGTCTTTATGGAGAGGCCCAGTGAGGAGAGGCCAGCTTGTCCCAGAGATGGATCCTTCCAGGATAGACGGTGCCTGTGTGTGTCTGCTTTTCCTTCATGGAGAAACAGATCTTCGGAGTTAGGGGCTGCTGACTGCTTCAGTTTGCGCAAGTGTGTTTCATCCTGAGAAATGGCACACATAGCGTTTTTAAAAAAATGTTTTATTTATTTATTTTGAGAGCGAGAGAGAGCGAGAGCGAGCAGAGGAGGGGCAGAGAGAGAGGGAGAGACAGAGAATCCCAAACCGGCTCTGCACTGACAGTGCCGGAGCCTGATGCTGGGCTCAAACCCACAAACCGTGAGACCACGACCTGAGCCCAAACCAAGAGTCAGACGCTTAACTGACTGAGTCACCCAGGTGTCCCTACACAGGTAGCATTTTTTAGGTGATTTGTCCCTGTGTAGTTCAGCTGAACATAAACCCCCCTTTGCTCACATGACACCCAGGCCCTGAGGATTAACTCTGTGTCAGGTCACTTCATGTTTATGTAAAGCATCCTGCACTGGCCTACTGCCCACCTGGCCTTGACCTTAAGCTTGCAGCTCCCACTTGGTTGTATCCTTGTGAGCCCCTTGCTGCTGCTTGGGTGTTGGGGGGAGCGCAGGGCTGAGGCGAAGGGAGCAGAGCCAGAGGGATGGGGGTGATTCTCACGCTGTTGGCTGTGCCCCTGGGTTTGGGGCTGGTGAGGAAACATGGAAGGTCCTGGGTGGGGCAGACTGGATCAGAGAGAACCCTCTGGGAAGGTGGGAGGTGAGCTGGCACTGAGTAGGGGTGAAGGACTTATTGCTGGTGGAGAAGTGCTGAGGAGTCCGAGATTATGTAGTGCCCATTTCTGGATGAGACCAGGTGCTGCTTTCCGGCAGCAGTGAGTCCAGGCTCAGGGGGTGGCAGGGCCAGGAGGGCCTGAGTCACTCAGGACAGGCTCTCGGGGCCTGTGGTGGTGCAGCCACATGGGAGGGGCCTAGTCTGGGCTGGCAGCACCATGGACTTGGGTCTGGGGGCCCATCTGTGTCCTTGTCCTTGTTTGTGTGTGAATCCCTGTGAACGCCGGCCGGCGGGGAGCGAGGGCCCTGTTAGAAAGGTCAGGATGGCTTTCCTGTCTCTACTTTTGGGAGGGGCAGCTGGTCTTGGAGCTGGATGAGGTTGTGTTGCCAGCACTCATGATGAAATCAGTCCCGTCCTCAGTGGTTGCTGCAGCTGGGCCTGTGGGCCAGGGTACGGCGTGTCAGCTCTTGCCTTTTCTGGACACTTACTTCTCTTGCCAGGCAGGAACCCTCCAGGCAGCAGGTAGGGGTTCAAGGGGCCTTCCCTGGGCCATGGTTGGCCTGGCTTCTCTAATCTCTTGTCCTCACTTCCCACCATCTAGACAGTCGCCATCTGGAGAGGCAGATGGTATTTTCCCTTTCTCCTCTGAAGACCTTTCTGTGCTGGCTGGCTGCGCCCTGTGTGGATGCACACCGTGATGGGGTCAGGCTGCCATTCCCTGGATGTCTGAGGTCCCCTGCTGGAGCTCCCAGACCCCTGCCAATCCCTGTCTACCTCAGCTCAAAGACAAGCTCTAACTCACATCCACCTTTCTCTCCTTAGGATGTTCTAGAATCAAAGAACAACACTATCAAGGACTTGCAGTATGAGTTGGCCCGGGTCTGCAAGGTATGAGGAGACTCCTTGACTCTCTCTCAGGGCCCCACCTTATTTACACTTTGAGGCATACACAGCCTGAGGCTGTCTGGGCCTTCTAAGGGTCACTGTGTGTGTGGACTGGGTCTCTGATGCTGCCACGGGAGTGCGGTTGTGCTGGCATCCTGGCCACCCGGGAGACCTGTAGCTGCCAGGCTTGAGACAACCCTGTCTCAGCTCTGGCCATGGTCCTGGTGTCCCTTACAGGGGCCTGCCCAGTGGATGTCTGCTAAATGAGGGCACTCTGTCCCTGTCTCCCTGTTTGACCCTTTACTCTTGCCGACCTGGGCTCCGGGGTGACTGGATGGGCCTCCTTTGCTTCTTCTATGTAGGGGACAGTTACGAGTCTAAGCTTCTCTCACTCCTTTGTAAGTCTGATGAAAGCTGCACCCCGTACCCTCACCAAAGCCACCAGCAGTGTGGAGGCCTCCCGCTGTTGCGGAGTGGCAGGGAGCGCCTTGACCCTTCTGTTGTCTGCCTCATGAGCCCCAGAGGCCTGGGCCCTCTACCCAGTATTCACTCCTCTGTGGGTGAGCCCCCAGCTCTGCCTTGGCTTTGCCTGTGGGAAATGCAGACATAGCGCTGCCTACATTTACCTCAAGCAGCCACCCCGTGAGTGTGACTCAGATAAGCCCATAAACCTGCCGGTGGACATTGCATCCTGGTTCTACTGTGCACCCTGGGTTGTGGAACCCCAGGAGGGAGGCAATGCCTGTCACTGGTGCTGGGCTCCAGCGCCCGTGACCAGATCTCCCTGAGCCTTTCCTCAGCCCTGCCCATCTGGACACTTCCCTTATATGCTCTGGCATCCCCTGATACTTAGATCTACAAAATTAGAACCATCTACTGGTGTGTGCAGTTCTAAGGGAATGTATCTGATTGTCAGGAGGTCCGACCCCCAGAAAAAGGTGAGAGCCGGGACCTAGCCCCCAAGTTCTGTCTGGAGCCCAGCCTGAGTTCACCCTTTAAATCTCAGCTCCAAGCATCAGCACCTTTTTCTTGATAATGGTGACGATGATGTCAGACCAGGCTCCAGGCATTTCCTGCGCATTTCAATCCCTTGTAACCAATCCGATGCAATTAACTCTTTAAAAAGTATCCATTTTCCAGAGCGGGGGAACAGGAACCTTGCCTGTGTTAGCCCCACCAGCACTGTTGTCCAGACCTTAGCCTTCCTGGGATCGGGGGATGGAGGGCCGCCTGCACTCTGCACCCACAAGGCAGGGAGGGTCATATACACGTGGAAGGTCATACCCGCGAAGTCAGGGGTGACCGATTTGAATGAGAAATGCCTGGCCAGGAGCCAGGAGCACGTTCAGACTATAGTTCTGCTCTGAGTCTGTATCTTCTGCCTCAGTTTCCCCATCTGTGAAACAGGAATAATGGCAGCGTCTCCCGTTGTGGGTTAGCTGAGTTATGTACGTGAAGGTGCTTATGATCAGGTGTGGCGTACCGTGAGCCGTTGGTAAAGGTTAGCTTTAAATGGTCTTCCTCCACCACCGTCCTGCACCCTCCAGAGCTGAGTAAGGCCTGGGCTAGAGTCACCCTCCGTGTGGCTCCGCCCCTCCCGATGCTGCTCTCACCCCACAGGCCCACAGTGACCTGCTGCGCACCTATGAGGCTAAGCTCCTGGCCTTCGGAATCCCTCTGGACAACGTGGGCTTCAAGCCTCTGGAGACGGCCGTGATTGGGCAGACGCTGGGCCAGGGTCCCGCGGGGCTCGTGGGCACCCCAACGTAGTGCCCGCCTGGGACTGCTCCCTGGATGACACTCCCTTTCACCAAGGACAGGAGCGGTTTGTCTTTCTATTTGTATCGTCTGCAAATGAAGTTTTTCTACATTCGCTGTGTGTCCTGTTGCCTGGCTACGTGGAGGAGAGGCACCTCCAGGGCCCGTGGTGCCCTGACCACTTCCTTCCCTGCTGCCCTCCTTCCCACCTCGGGCCAGGGCAGCACCAGCCGAGCCCAGGAACCGCAGCAGCCTTGCAGATGCCAGCACTGACTTTATTGATGCCTGAGACTCAGCGGCTACTGGAAATTGGGGGGCCAGAATCTCCCGCAGGGAGAGTGAACTGGTGCCCTCTGCTGAGGCGTCCCAGTGAGCTGTGGGGATGGGACTGATGCTCACAGGCCAGCAGTTGTCCAGAGGAGGCGATGGCTCGGCCACTAGCTTCCTCGATACGTGGTGTAGGACCACGGGCTCAGCAGCAGGGGCACATGGAACCTGTGGGTCTCGTTGGTGATGGTGAAAACGACCTGAGAAGCAGAGAGGGCACCGGGACAGAGTGAGGGTCCGGTGCAGCACACAGGCAGCCCAGACTGTGGACCAGGGGCAGAAGTTAAGTGGGGCTGGAGCCCCGAGGGCCAGATGAAGCCAGTGGAGAACTGGAAAATGGTGAGGGCCGCGGATGGGGCTGAATCCTCCCCCGGAGAAAGCCCTCGGCTTGGGGAACTCGAAGGATCCGCCCTGAACGGGGCCAGGCGAGTGCCTTTGTCCACAGGGGCTGAGTCACTTTTGGCCCTGCCCCACAGCTTTACCCAGGGACAGGGCAGGGATGGGTGTGTTGTGCTAAACTCTCTGGACACCTTTCTTCTGAGAGCTCAAAGCAGGCGAACCCACTGCTTGCCACCGCCCAGGGAGAGGTGGGACCAGCCTGCCCACTGCGGGGATCTTGGTGAATCACAGGCCTCCACCCCTCTGGCCCACCCCCGGCCCTCACCTCCACATACGGGTAGAAGCTCTCCTGCCCCCTCTTCTTCCAGTAGCCCTCAGTGTCAAAGGACAGCTTGTAGGTGCCTGCCTTCATCGGGCCTGCCGGCAGGAGCCCCGCGCAGCGGCCATCCGAGTCGGTGTAGCTGGGGAGAGTGGAGTCGGAGGGAGTGAGGAGTCACCCCTGCCTGGCTCTGCAGGGTCGGTCGGCCCATGGCCTCAGACGCCTCCACAACCTGAGTCACCGGGAATGCCCTGCAGCAGGACACGTTCTGGGGCCTGGGGTCTGGAGCAGCTCGGGGACACCACTGCAGTGTCTTTTTAGGGAACTCCAGTACAGAGAAGCAGAAAAGGAAAAAAAAATCTATTCCATGAGCAACAATCCCTTTATACTGGCATACATTTTTCTAGATTTTCTCTATGCATAACTATGCTTATTCATAAACTTGGAAAAATACTCTAAAATGGATTATTCTATTCATACTGTTTGATAGCTTGCCCTTTTCATTTAATATATTGTGTGTGGCTTTCTGGATCAGTAACTGTCCCCAAACCCCCATCCTCATGGTGGCCTGTTTCCAGCTGTACCGAGTGTCTGAATGGAGGGTTCTGAGGGCCTGGCGCTTTGCTCACTGATTAGCCCCCAGTCACGTCTGGAAAGTTCTCCCGTCGTTCCTGCCACCTGTGCTTTCAAGTTTCTGTGCTGCGACTGGAAGGAGCAGCATGTACCCACACAGTTTATGGGGGAGAAGTTGGGAATGCGTCTCTAGGACCCTGCGGGGGACTCCATATATTCCTTCAAGAACCTGGAACCCCAGCCTCTGCGAAGGGGCGGGGGATGAGCTCTGTCCTCAGGCCCTGAACCCTTGGGGCCCAGCCGTCCACTCCCACCACCAGAGGGAACCTGCCTCCCTCAGGAGACTCACAGGGCTTGCCCCAGCGCTACAAGGCAGGGCCTGGGCTGGGCCTAATCCAGCGGAGCCTGGGGCAAGGGGCCAGGGCCTGCCGAGCTGCCCACCTTTTGCTTGCCTCTTGCTGCCTTAGTCTCCGCGACTATAAAAGGGGTAATTATGGAGCCTGGCCACAGGCTGTAGTGAGAATAAGAACACAAGAAAAGTGTTCAGTGCACTGCCTGGCACAAGGTTACCTGTTAATCACGGTGACAGTGAGGCGTTCAGATGACACTTCAGGCCTCAGCCAACCCTGCCCTCAGGGAGAGGCAAGCCCTGGCTCCCGGCCCAGTAGGCACTGGGGCTGTGAGGCTGCACCAGTGTGTTCTTTGGCTCCAAGGCTGAGGGGACCACAGCACGGTGGTCAGCACTGCCATCCAGCCCACACTTCCTGGCTATCTGGACTCTCTGTGACCCTCAAGCCTACCTTTTTCTCAGCTCCATCCACTGCTGGCCATGGTCCTCAAGCCTGGACAGACGGAGGCAGAGGCCCTGGGCCGGGAGCCCTGAGGCCGTGTCCAGCACATGCGTGGTCAGCGGGCTGCTGACCAGCTCCATGGCTCTGCCCTGAACGAGAGAGGGACAGGGATGAGCGTGTGGGGCCCAGCCCTGTGTCCACACTGGCGTAGAGACAGCAGCCTCGGAGTAAACAGCCCCAGAGGACAGAGTCCCCAACTGCCCCTGGACCCTGGAGGGGGCGGGGTTGGGCTGGAGTCGCCGAGTCAGCCACGTGAGGCTGTGGGGCTAACACACTGAAAAACGCTTCATAAACAATGCTGGTCTGACCCCCATTCCCCCACACTAGACGCCACTAGGGCCCCCTCCCCTACGCCCAGCCACTGAAGGGCATCTCCACACACGGGCTTCCTTCTCCAGCCAGTCAGTGCGGGCAGGGGTTGGCCAGACCCCATCTCCTCGTTGTCCCAGAGCCCCTGGCTCATGCGCCACCTCGGACCTTAGCCCCCAGGCCGCGACGAGCCAGGAACCCAGCGTCCGGACCCGCCCCCTACCTCCGAGGAGCCCAGGTGTCGCTGGAGCGCCCGCAGTCGCGGAGCGGCCCCCGAACTCATGCCGGAGCCGCCCACGTCCACCACCCCTAGAACGGTGGTCCTGAGCGGTGGTCCTGGGACGCAGGTACCTGCCCGAGTCCGCCCCTGCCCTCACCCTGGCCCCTCCCAGGACCCGAGGGCCACGTGTCGGGCCAGACCCAGGTGGGGGGCGCGGCGCGGTGGCGGGGAGGGCGGCTACACCTCGGTGTCCACCAGGGGTGTCCGAGGCGGCTTCCTTGCCGAGCTCTGGCGTGGCGACGGGGGCGCACAGACCTGCGGGGGCCGCGGAGGCTCCTCCCAGGGCCGGAAGTGAAGTTGAGGGCACCGGCGGGAGGTGGGGTTTGGGGCGGGACGGGGCGGGGGGGGGGGGGGGGGGGGCGGGGGGGGGGGGGGGAGGGGCGTCCGTTCCGGGTCTGTCGCGCTGCAGGCAGGGGGGCGGGCCGGGGCGGGCCGAGTAGGTCCAGCGGAGATCAGCGTGGGCCGCGGGCTGCCCCGACTGCCCTGAGAGACCACGTGACGGTGCCTCAGTTTCCTGTCCGGTTCTGTAAAACCCTAGGCAGTAACTCCCAAGGCTGAGATGAGGCGAAGCTGTCTACCTACCTCTCTCCCCTTACGCCCCTGTGGCCCCCCCACCTCTAGGGAGGCTCTGCACACTGACAGCTTAGGGCCTGGGAGAGAGGAGCAAGTGACAGAACTGAGCGGACGGGTACCAGTCCATCGCCATATTGAAGTTCTTGCACATAAAATAGTTCATGTAACATAAGTAAGGGCACTCTATATTTAACATCTGGAAAGGTCTACACCACCATGTTGGTTGACTGGTTGTGTTGCTCTAGGTAGGGAACTTTTTCTTGCTGTCAAAGGGCATTTTCCAACTACTGGATGGTGAGCATGGACTATGTGTAGGTTAAGAATCACACCCCTCCAAGGCAGGGAAGGAGACCCTCCTAGCAAAGGCGGGGAGTGTGCTGGTTACACCTACTTTGGAGTTAATTAAGAGATCTCTATTTGCGGGGCTCCTGGGTGGCTCAGTCGGTGGAGCCTCGGACTTTGGCTCAGGTCATGATCTCGCGGTTTGTGAGTTCGAGCCCCGAGTCGGGCTCTGTGCTGACGCCTCAGAGCCTGGAGCCGGCTTCGGATTCTGCGTCTCCCTCTCTCTCTGCTCCGCCCCTGCTCACGCTCTGTCTCTCTCTCAAAAATAAAGATTAAAAAAAAAAAAAAAGAATATCTATTTGAGGGGCGCCTGGGTGGCTCAGTCAGTTAAGTGTCCGACTTCCTTCCGGGTCATGATCTCACTGTTCGTGGGTTGGATCCCCGCATGGGGCTCTATGCTGACAGCTCGGAGCCTGGAGCCTGCTTCCGGTTCTGTCTCCCTCTCTTTCTGCTCCTCCCCTGCTCATGCTCTGTCTCTGTCTCTCTCTCAAAAAGAAATAAACTTAAAATTTTTTTAAATAAAAAAAAATATCTATTTGAGATTTAAACACACATGACGTTTGGCTGGGATTATGTTTACAGGAGATAACCCCAAGGAGAGGCTCACACCTGTTTTTGCCAACACCCGTGGGTACGATGGATGAGAAACAACCAGATGTCTCCACTGGGGACAATTAAATAAATGAGCTCTGTTACAGACGGGCGTGCTCTGCAGCCCATTAAAGAGAATGAGGTCCATTTGCGTGTAACAGTGTCCTGGAGTAGGGACTAGCCGCAAGGCATGACCCCGGGTGTAAACAGGGGGAGGCGGCTATAGCTTCCTGCTCTGAATGTGTGTATAGCTTCAGCTACGTTAAAAGCTTTGCTCACTTAATCCTCACGGCCACCTCATGATCTAAGTATTATTAACCCCATTTTATAGAGGAGGCACAGAGAGGCCAAGACCTGGAATACTTTCTAGTATGCTACCAGCAGACTTACACCGGCGGCCATCTCTGGGACAAGCAATTGTGGATGGGGTTACTTATTTTTGCTCTTTAACCTTTCTTTGAACTCTTAGATTTTTTATTTTTGTACTCTTAGAATCGTTAAGTCGTCTCAACCGCCGTAAGTAAACTGACAAGAACGACAATGAAACCTTTGTGGGGGTGTGCCCTGTAACTCCCTTTCTAGAGACCTGACACTCTTTGCCCCAAGAGAGAACTTAGTGGCCCGGAGAGAAGGTGGGGGGAAGGGAGTTGTCGCAGTTCCTTCCAGGGCCCCTCCAGGGCCCGTTCCCCATCCTGCCTCCACCCAGACGGGAACTCCAGTGTCTAGGGCCCCTGCCCCTTTCACGAGTCGCTTGAGACCCTCAGCCCCTGCCTGGCATCCTGGCAGCCAGCCCTCTCTGAGAACCAAGATTATCATGGGGACATTGCATACTGGGAACTTCCCTAATGAGAAGGTGACAAGGTCCCTTGTGGCACCTCGAGGCAAATTAGAATAAGGTGCTTCATCTTCAAGGTCCTCATCTACCAGAAAATGGTCATAGTAAATGTTTAAATGGCTCATCTTTGGATTCAAAGTTATAACATTTGAAAACACTTAAAAATGATAAAAACACTTGCAGTGTGAGGTATATATGTATCAAGTCAGTGCACGGTCTGATTGGCTGTACACGGTGCCTTGCCGATCCTGGTGACAAGGCTGGATACTCACCTGGGAGCTCATCTTTACAACCCATGGGGACCCTAGAAAGGCAAGCGTTTGGCGAAAGGCCCTGGTGGCCCGTACTTACAGCCTCAGGCTCTCGTCCCCGCCGGCAGATGGAAAGGCACTGTGAGTCTGCCACTGGACAGTCTGTGTGAGAGAAAGTGAGGAGAAGGGTCCCGGTCCCCGTGGCCGGAGGTTGCCCTAAGGGGGAATGAGACAGAGGAGATCAGACCCTACAATTGTGAGCCTCTACATTTCCTCCAACTTAAACACCGTCCCATGAGGTCTGCTGTCCCCCCCGGGGCCCCTCCCCATGGTCCTATCTCTCACCGGGTGACTGAGCCAGCCTGAAAAGGGGCTGCTTGATCTTACCGTTTATCTCCTCTCCAATCTAACTCGAAACGCAGCTTCGGGGCGCCTGGGTGGCTCGGTCGGTTGAGCGTCCGACTTCGGCTCAGGTCATGATCTCGCAGCCTGCGAGTTCGAGCCCTGCATTGGGCTCTGTGCTGATGGCTCAGAGCCTGGAGCCTGCTTCGGATTCTGTGTCTCCCTCTCTCTCTGACGCTCCCCCGCTCATGCTCTGTCTCTCTCTCTCTGTCAAAAATAAATAAAACATTAAAAAAAAAATTTAAACGCAGCTTCTGCACAGCGCCCTGAGTACTCACTGGGCCCTTAGCACCACCATTTATGGGTACGGTTTGCCAGGTGCTGGTGGCCACAGGCAATGTGACCTGAGCAGGGTCTTATGAGAGTGTGTGTGTGAGTGTGACAATTCGTGTGAATGTGTATGATGTGTGCGTGTGCACGTATGAGCTTGTGAGTCTGCATGGATGCTGGTCTGTGGGAGTGTGCATGAGTGACTGTTTTAATGTGATCTATGTGAATGTGAGTATGCACATGTGAGTGTGCAAATGGGTATTTGTTGAAGGTGTGTGTGACATGGGCCTGGATGTGTGCACTTTGTCCTGCCACTCTCTTCCCAGCGCGGGTGGTGCTGTGCCCACGGTCACCTTTGCTGTAACACGGCAGCCAGGCTGGACCCCCTGAGTGATTTTGCTCGGAAGCCTGGACAGCCTGGCTCAAGCCCGTCCTTGCCCCCTGGGATGCTGGGAGGATCATTTTCACTCCTCAATCCTGTGTTTTCATCACCATCTCAATCCTGTGTTTTCAGTAAAACAGGTAGGAGAACACAGTCCCTCCTCGTCAGCTTCTGGGAGAGATGTGTTGAGATGATGTACGCAAGCTCAGCCACAACGTGGAGCATCACATCAACAGAGGGATGTGGCCCAAAGATGAGACATCCAAGCCCCTGCCGTTGTCTACAGCTATGACAACAGCCGAAAATGTGTGGTTCTCCACGCTGTCCTCGTGCAGACTGGCTCGAGTGGAAATGACGCCTGTTTCTGAGTTGATGTCCAGCTGATGGCTGGGGTCGTGCCCTATCTGGTACCTGAAAGGGATAAACCCTCGTTCTTACAGGGCTGGGTCCATGTGTCCCCCAACCACCCTCCCGGGGCATAATGAGCTACTGGGGGCTGACAAATTTAAGTATTTCCTCCGGCCAGCTCTCCAGGCACGTGGCTGGGTCTCAGCCCTGGGTGCCTTGAGCAGGTCCGAACGGCAGCAAGGCCAAGCCACACCTCCAGTCCTACCTGATTTCCTGAGAGCGGAAGCTGTCTGGGTCCTGGGCCCTGTAGGATGTGATCTCCTGGCCCACACTGATGTCCTTGGGCATTTCCACCATCTCTATCAGGGGTACAAAGACAGGGGCCTCATTCACGTCCAACACGTCCACGGTGACCGTGGCCATAGAGGTGAAGAGAGATGCCAAGGGCACTGCATCCACCACTGTCACGCAAAGGACGTACTGCTGCGTGGTCTCAAAATCCAAGCCCTGAAGAACATAGCAGAGGGCGGTCAGGGGACTCAGGCACACAGCTTTCCAGGACTTGGCACAGGAGGCCTCCCTTTTGCTGGCCTGCAAGAAAGCTCAGGCCCTGGCTTGCTACCCTCTGCCTGTCTTGAGGGAAGACCACAGCTTGGTATGGCGGGCTGTGTTCCAAAGATGGCCACAGAACGTCACCCTTCGCACGTGCTTTCCTGAGCGCATCACCCAGAAGCGGGGCCCACGTCCCCTTCCCGTGAACCCCAGCAGGCTTCCGTCGTGGTTTCTCCTACTGCAGGTTGCCAGTGTCATGCATTCTGACTTCAAGGCTTTGTCACCCAAGATGAGGCACCCCGCCCTTGCTCCCTGGAGCGTGAAGTCAGAGGGCCCTGAGGTCACCATGCTATGAGGAAGCTCATTTGAGCCCCCGGCCTCCAGTCCTGGTCACCTTCTGGCCACAACTGTGGGAGAGACCCTGACTCAGAATCACTGAGTCTTTCCTGAATTCCTGACCCGTGGAGGTAAAAAACTGTTCCATTTTTTAAGCCACTGAGTTGTGTGTGGTGTGATTTGTTATGTAGCAATAGTGGCTGGTATAAGGAGCAACCAGAAAGCTCCCATTTCTGAGCTTTGTAGGCCAGTCCTCGTTTCAAAGAACTGTGGTAGAGGTTTCATATCATCATGCACCCCTGGACTGGTCCTGAGCCAGAACCCCCTGACGGCCACGTGTGCCCAGCCGTGCGAGTGCGCTGGGGTAGAAGGCCCAGCCCCTGCCTCAGCATGGACATCATCCCAGCCACGAATCTCAGAATTCCCTCTGGCCGAGGCTGGCCTGACCCGAGACCTATCGGCAGGGCAGAAGCGGCCATGACAGGGAGTGCTCTGTGCTGAGCTGACGCTTGGATACTTCGCACTTAACATAGCAGTGAAGAGGGGGGCTGTGGTGAGGGTTTTGGCTTTGCCGCTTACTGTGCAGCCCAAGCAGGTGACCTCACTGCTCTGTACCTCATTTTCCCCATCGTCACATGTCCATAATTGCAGCGCTTCCCTGCTGGAGTGAATACTGAGTGTGCTGGTACATAAACAGCTCGTGGCACTTATTGGGACCCTGTGTTAGCTCTCTGTTTTATTATCCTGCACAGGGAAAACATGGGTGGTGGGCCCTGAGCAGAATTATCTGAAAGAGTCCCCAGATGGTTGGGCCAGGAGTCAGCTGGGATTGGGTCCTCCTGACTTAGGCCTCGGCACCACCCGCAAGGCATGTGGTTATTCCCAAGGGGTTGATTTGCCGCCTGCTGGCACAATACTCCGGTTTCGTGCAGGTCGACACGTGTTCCGGGGCATGTCCTTGGTGGAGTTCTTGATTTTTAGCCTTTCTGTCCCCCAGCCTTGTCTAGATGCTGCCTTTGGCCTTTTCCATGTTTATTCTAGGTGTCCTGGTATTCTGGCACAAAGAGCAGTAAGTGCCTACTCCCTCCCCAGTCACTCCTCAGCCAAGCAGAAGTTCCTAAGATTGTCCTTCTCCCCCATGACTCCTTACATTCCCTCTTGTTTTTTTAATTTTAATTTTATTATTATTTTTTAAATTTGCAGTCAAATTAGTTAGCATATAGTGCAACAATGATTTCGGGAGTAGATTCCTTAGTGCCCTTACCCATTTAGACCATCTCCCCTCCCACAACCCCTCCAGTAGCCCTCTGTTTGTTCTCCATATTTATGAGTCTCTTCTGTTTTGTCCCCCTCCCTGTTTTATATTATTTTTGCTTCCCTTCCCTTATGTTCATCTGTTTTGTCGCTTAAAGTCCTCATACGAGTGAGGTCACATGGTATTTGTCTTTTTCTGACTAATTTCTTAGCATAATACCCTCCAGTTTCATCCATGTAGTTGCAAATGGCAAGATTTCATTCTTTTCGATTGGCGAGTAATACTCCATTGTATATGTAAACCACATCTTCTTTGTCCATTCATCCATCGATGGACATTTGGGCTCTTTCCATACTTTGGCTATTGTCGATAGTGCTGCTATAAACATTGGGGTGCATATGTCCTTTCAAAACAGCACACCTGTATCCTTTGGATAAATACCTAGTAGTGCAATTGCTGGGTCGTAGGGTAGTTCTATTTTAATTTTTTGAGGAACCTCCATACTGTTTTCCAGAGTGGCTGCACCAGCTTACATTCCCACCAACAGTGCAAAAGAGTTCTTTCTCTGCATCCTTGTCAACATCTGTTGTCGCCTGAGTTGTTAATGTTAGCCATTATGACAGGTGTAAGGTGGTATCTCATTGTGGTTTTGATTTGTATTTCCCTGATGATGAGTGAAGTTGGGCATTTTTTCATGTGTTTCTTGGCCATTTGGATGTCTTCTTTGGAGAAGTGTCTGTTCATGTCTTTTGCCCATTTCTTCACTGGATTATTTTTGGGGGGGGGTGTTGAGTTTGATAAGTTCTTTATAGATTTTGGATACTAACCCTTTATCTGATATGTTGAGTTTGATAAGTTCTATATAGATTTTGGATACTAACCCTTTATCTGATATGTCGTTTGCAAATATCTTCTCCTATTCTGTCGGTTGACTTTTAGTTTTGCTGATTGTTTCCTTCTCTGTGCAAAAGCTTTTTATTTTGATGGGGTCCCAGTAGTTCATTTTTGCTTAGTTTCCCTTGCCTCTGGAGACGTGTTGAGTAAGAAGTTGCTGCGGCCAAGATCAAAGAGGTTTTTGCCTTCTTTCTCCTCGAGGATTTTGATGGCTTCCTGTCTTACATTTAGGTCTTTCATCCATTTTGAGTTTATTTTTGTGTATGGTGTAAGAAAGTGGTCCAGATTCATTCTTCTGCATGTCGCTGTCCAGTTTTCCCAGCACCACTTGCTGAAGAGACTGTCTTTATTCCATTGGTTGTTCTTTCCTGCTTTGTCAAAGATCAGTTGGCCATATGTTTGTGGGTCCATTCCTGGGTTCTCTATTCTGTTCCATTGATCTGAGTGTCTGTGCTTGTGCCAGTACCATACTGTCTTGATGATTACAGCTTTGTAATACAGCTTGAAGTCCGGGATTGTGATGCCTCCTGCTTTGGTTTTCTTTTCCAAGGTTGCTTTGGCTATTCGGTGTCTTTTCTGGTTCCATACACATTTTAGGATTATTTGTTGTAGCTCTGTGAAGAATGCTGGTGTTATTTTGATAGGGATTGCATTGAATATGTAGATTGCTTTGGGTAGTATCAATATTTTAACAATATTTGCTCTTCCTATTCAGGAGCATGGAATCTTTTTCCATTTTTTTGTGTCTTCTTCAATTTCTTTCATAAGCTTTCTATTGTTTTCAGTGTATAGATTTTTTACCTCTTTGGTTAGATTTATTCCTAGGTATTTTATGGTTTTGGTGCAATTTTACATGGGATCAATTCCTCGATTTCTCTTTCTGTTGCTTCATTGTTGGTGAATAGGAATGCAACCGCTTTCTGTGTGTTGATTTTATATCCTGCCACTTTGCTGAATTCATGAATCAGTTCTAGCAGTTTTTTGGTGGAATCTTTAGGGTTTTCCATATAGAGTACCACGTCATCTGCGAAGAGTGAAAGTTTGACCTCCTCCTGGCCGATTTGGGTGCCTTTTATTTCTTTGTGTTGTCTGATTGCAGAGGCTAGGACTTCCAATACTATGTTGAATAACAGTGGTGAGAGTGGACATCCCTGTCTTGTTCCTGACCTTAGGGGGAAAGCTCTCAGTTTTCCCCCATTGAGGATGATATTAGCATTGGGTCCTTCATATATAGCTTTTATGATCTCGAGGTATGATCCTTCTATCCCTACTTTCTTGAGGGTATTTATCAAGAAAGGATGCTGTATTTTGTCAAATGCTTTCTCTGCATCTATTGAGAGGATCATGTGGTTCTTGTCCTTTCTTTTATTGATGTGATCAATCACATTGATTGTTGTGTGGATATTGAACCAGCCCTGCATCCCAGCTATAAATCCCACTTGTTCATGGTGAATAATATTTTTAATGTATTGTTGGGTCTGGTTGGCTAATATCTTGTGGAAGATTTTTGTGTCCAGATTCATCAGGGAAATTGGTCTATAGTTCTCCTCTTTTGTGGGGTCTCTGTCTGGTTTTGGAATCAAGGTAATGCTGGCTTCATAGAAAGAGTTTGGAAGTTTTCCTTCCATTTCTATTTTTTGGAACAGCTTCAAGAGAATAGGTGTTAACTCTTCCTTAAATGTTTGTTAAAATTCCCCTGGAATTTCCCCTGGAAAGCCATCCGGCCCTGGGCTCTTGTTCTTTGGGAGATTTTTGATTACTAATTCGATTTCTTTACTGGTTATGGGTCTGTTCAAATTTCCTATTTCTTCCTGTTTCAGTTTTGGTAGTTTATATATTTCTAGGAATTTGTCCATTATTTCCAGATTGCCCATTTTATTGTATAATTTCTCATAATATTCTCTTATTATTGTTTTTATTTCTGCTGTGTTGGTTGTGATCTCTCCTCTTTCATTCTTGATTTCATTTATTTGGGTCCTTTCTTTTTTCTTTTTGATCAAACTGGCTAGTGGTTTATCAATTTTGTTAATTCTTTCAAAGAACCAGCTTCTGGTTTCGTTTATTTGCTGTTCTTTTCCCAGCTCTTTAAGGTGTAAGGTTAGGTTGTGTATCTGAGATCTTTCTTCCTTCTTTAGGAAGGCCTGGATTGCTATGTACTTCCCTCTTATGACCGCCTTTGCTGTGTCCCAGAGGTTTTGGGTTGTAGTGTTATCATTTTCATTGGCTTCCATATACTTTTTAATTTCCTCTTTAACTTCTTGGTTAGCCCATTCATTCTTTAGTAGGATGTTCTTTAGTCTCCAAGTATTTGTTACCTTTCCAAATTTTTTCTTGCAGTTGATTTTGAGTTTCATAGTGTTGTGGTCGGAAAATATGCATGGTATGATCTTGATTTTTTTGTACTTGATTTGTGTCCCAGTATGTGGTCTATTCTGGAGAATGTTCCATGTGCACTGGAGAAGAACGTATATTCTTCTGCTTTAGGATGAAATGATCTGAATATCTCTGTTAAGTCCATCTGGTCCAGTGTGTCATTCAAAGCCATTGTCTCCTTGTTGATTTTTTGATTAGATAATCTGTCCATTGCTGTGAGTGGGGTATTGAAGTCTCCTACTATTATGGTATTACTATAGATGAGTTTCTTTATATTTATGATTAATTGATTTATATATTTGGGTGTCTCACATTTGATGCATAAATGTTTACAATTGTTAGGCCTTCTTGGTGGATAGACCCCTGGATTATGATATAATGCCCTTCTGCATCTCTTGATACAGTCTTTATTTTAAAATCTAGATTGTCTGATATAAGTGTGGCTACTCTGGCTTTCTTTTGTTGACCATTAGCATGATAGATTGTTCTCCATCCCCTTACTTTCAATCTGAAGGTGTCTTTAGGTCTAAAGTTGGTCTCTGGTAAACAGCATATAGATGGATATTGTTTTCTTATCCATTCTGTTACCCTATGTCTTTTGATTGGAGCATTGAGTCCATTGACATTTAGAGTGAGTACTGAAAGATATGAATTTATTGCCATGATGTTGCTTGTAGAGTTGGAGTTTCTGGTGGTGTTCTCTGGTCCTTTCTAATCTTTGTTGCTTTTGGTCTTTATTTATTTATTTATTTATTTAATATTTTCATCTTTTCTCCTCTGAGAGAGTCCCCCTTAAATTTTCTTGCAGGGCTGGTTTAGTGGTCACAAACTCCTTTAATTTTTGTTTGGGAAACTTTTTATCTCTTCTTCTATTTTGAATGACAGCCTTGCTGGATAAAGAATTCTTGGCTGCATATTTTTCTAATTCAGCACATTAAATATATCCTACCACTCCTCTCTGGCCTGCCAAGTTTTGTCAAAAGGTCTGCCGCAAACCTGATCTGTCTTCCCTTGTAGGTTAAGGACTTTTTTTCCCTTGCTGCTTTTATGATTCTCTCCTTGCCTGGTATTTTGTGAATTTAACTATGATACGCCTTGTTGATGGTCGGTTTTTGTTGAATCTAAAGGGAGTCCTCTGTGCTTCCTGGATTTTGATGTCTGTGTCTTTCCCCAGGTTAGGAAAGTTTTCTGCTATGATTTGCTCACATAACCCTTGTACCCCTCTCTCTCTCTCTCTTCCTCTTCTGGGACCCCTATGATTCTGATGTTGTTCCTTTTTAATGAGTCACTGGTTTCTCTAATTCTTAAATCGTGCTCTTTTGCCTTAATCTCCCTCTTTTTTTCTGCTTCATTATTCTCCGTAAATTTGTCTCTATATCGCTGATTCTCCATCCTTGCTGCCGCTGCATCCATCCGTGATTGCAGCTCAGTTATAGCATTTTTTATTTCATCCTGACTAGTTTTTACTTCTTTTATCTCCGCAGAAAGTGATTCTAATCTATTTTCAACTCCAGCTAGTATTCTTATTATCATGATTCTAAATTCTGGTTCAGACATCTTGCTTGTATCTGTATTGGTTAAATCTCTGGCTGTCATTTCTTTGTGCTCTTTCTTTTGGAGTGAATTCCTTTGTTTCATCATTTTGAAGGGAGAAAAGGAATTAATGAGGTAGAAAAAATTAAAATTAAAAAATTAAACACACATACACACACACACACACAAAATCGAATACGTGATGCTAGATCTTAGGTGTGTTTTGATTGTTGAAAGTGGCTTGATAGGTTAGATAAAAAAGGGGGGGGGGAAAGGAAATCGTTTGAAAACTTGAAAAATGAATACACTGAAGTAGACTAAAATGAAATGATGGAAGTAAAATAGAATTTGAAAAAAATTTGCACAAAAGTAAAGAATATAGTAGAAAAAATTAAAGAAAAATATTTTTAATAAAAATTGAAAATAAAAATGAATTTTTTCCCTTTCTGTTTTCAAGAAAAAGAAAAGAAACAAAAAAGAGAAGAAAAAAGAAAATTGAATAGATGGACCTAACAGATTGAAATACGACTGAAATTACTTCGTTTTCCTGTAGAAGGCAGACTACGAAGCGCTTTATAGTCCATAAACCAAGCCGGTGGCGAGCCTTGTGTTCTTGAAGAGCGAAGTTGGCCCAGTTGGGCGGGGCTTGCTGTAACAGCTCCGCTCTCCACTAGATGGCGCCGCTAGCCTACTGGGGTGGAGTGTTGCAGGTAGGTGCGAATGCGCATGTGTGGGAGTGGTGAAAATGGCGCCGCCCAGCTATCCAGCCTGTTCTCCCAGATCAGCAATCGCGCACCGGTCCTCTGTCTTCAGCTCTCATCCACTCCCTGCTTTTTCACTCTCCGTGACCAGGCCCCAGTCCGTAACTCTCTCCTGAGTTTTGTCTTAGACGCGGCTGTTTTCCCTGGCCCCTTATTTCCGAAAGATTGCGGCTTTGACCCGTTCCGCCCCTCTGCGGGAGGGTCTCACCGAGCAATGGCCGAATGAGCAATGGCCGAATGTCGGCTGCACCCAGGAGCTCCTGCTGGACCCCGCTGTTGCCCGTACCCTGAGACTGTGGCCAGGTGCCAGGCCGCCCCCCAAAAAGTTCGCAAGACAGTGTAGCAGGAGTGTTTTAGGGACCATGGAAAATCACAACACACATGTGGCACCAGGCTTCACCCTTAATGACCTTGTTCCAGCACCAGCGAATGTGGCCGTTCTCTGGGGTCTTCTGCGACCAGGTGGCCTCAACAGTCTCTACCAAATGTTCTTCCAGCAGTGGAACCACTTTTTCCCATGTGGCCTAAGAACCTCCCGGACTCCACTCTGCTCCTGGGGATTCACACTTCCGACCCGAGCACCACCAGGTATGGAGCTGTGGAGTTTCAGACTCTGCATTCCCCTTGTTTACAGTCTTAATGGAATTTAAACCCTCGCCTTTCTCCTTTTTTAGTTCAGTCCCTGTGGCTGTTTCTAATTTTCCGCTTTCTCTCCAGCTGCTTTTGGGGAAGGGAGCTTTTCCCGTATTCTCCCCCCTCCCCAGTCTCCATCCTCTCTCTGCCCGCAGAAGCACCTCCCTTCCCGCGGCTTCTCTCTCCCCCAGTTCAGCTCTCCGCGCCGCATCCCTGCTGAATTCTGTGGTTCAGGTTGTGCAGATTGTTGTGTTAGTCCTCCAATCAGTTTTCTAGGTGTGCAGGATGGTTTAGTGTTGGTCTGGCTGTATTTCATGCATGCGAGACACACAAAAAACTTCCATGCTGTTCCGCCATCTTGGCTCCCTCCCTCCCCTTCTTGTTTTTGTTTGTTTGTTTGTTTTTGTTTATTTTTTTATGTTAGAGAGAACGAGAGCGAGTGCATGGATGTGCATGTGCGCATACGCAGGGAAAGGGCAGAAGGAGAGAGGGAGAGAGAGAATCCCAAACAGGCTCAGGACTGCCAGCAAGGAGCCCAACGTGGGGCTTGAACTCTCCAACCATGAGATCATGACCTGAGCCGAGATCAAGAGTCTGACACTTAACTGACTGAGCCGCCCAGTTGCCTATCTTTTTGTTTCTCTCTCTCTTTTTGATAGTTTAATCTTCAGTTTATCCGGGGGAATGGGGAGTAGATGGTTCCAGGCCCCTGTGCCCACTCTGAAGACCACTGTGGCTCAGGGGACCTGGCTTCCTGCCTCTAGGGGTAAAGCAATAGTTCTAAGCATAAGGGAAGGGAGACAAATGTCTCAGATGAGACGACTACTCAGGCATTGCTCAGAATGACTCTGGAGGCCTGAGCCCTCTATTCTTGAGCCTCCTGTTCTCTCCCCACTTCCTGTCCCACTCACCCCTTCTCAGTGCTTCTGGGGCCCTCCCACTTTTGGAGGAACCCAAATGAAGACCCCTGTCCCAGTTTAGCTCTCTGAAAACATCCCAGGTTAGTGTTTTTCTGGGAAAAAGCTGTTAATTAGGCAGCATTTCTGAGGTCCAGGGTGATGGCATGGCTGTTTTGATGCAAGGACCGGGGGGGGGGGACCCCCATCACAGTAGAAGTTCCCCACTGGGAAACTGCCTTCCTGGTGTGAGGAGTGTGGTGTCTGCTCCTGTCTTGGTTCAGGGTGGACAGAGCCAGTCGATCATGGCGGCCATCTCCTTAGAACTCACACCTACCTTGGCTGTTTTCAAAAGGCCATTGTTGGTCTCCGGGTCCGTGGTGACAGTGTAGAGGCCTGCTCTGTCATTCAGGATGGAAAACACTGCCTTCCATGCTGGAGAGCCTGGGGCATCTTCTCTCTTCACCTTCAGTCTCACTATCCCTGCATCCACCTTGTTTTCAAACACCTGGCCCGTGTACTGCAAGAGAAGGACACGGACACTCATTCCTGACATCCTGTGTGGGGACCTGGGAAGCAGCCTGTGGCAGCCTCAAGGGATCTTCAGCAGGATGGGCCATGGTAGAAGGGTCTTTTCTTGAAGCGGTGTCTGTTGGCC
This sequence comes from Panthera uncia, assembly GCF_023721935.1. Taxonomy (NCBI): domain Eukaryota; kingdom Metazoa; phylum Chordata; class Mammalia; order Carnivora; family Felidae; genus Panthera; species Panthera uncia. The sequence continues at coordinate 25,814,806 of NW_026057589.1, forward strand.
TGAGTGACAGTGAGGGGCACCTGCAAAGGCCCTGCTCAGTACCCTGGATGTGTGCGTCAGCAGTGGGGCTTCCGACAGCTCAGTGTCTACTTTCACTCTGTGCCAAAGGGACGGGAAAGGTGAAACCATGTCTCCTAGCTCCTGAAGCTTGGATCCCAAACTGTGCATCAGCCGAGGAGGATATGTCCCCATGGCCAAGTGCAGCCATCCCAGGCTCTGTTCTCAGGTTGCAGCCACCATGAGAAGCTCCTCAGATCCCAGCTGAGGCCATTAGCCCCGCAGGCTCAGGAGCCAAGCGAGAAGTTGGACCTAGAGTGGCTCCTCCAGCCTGTCCCCCGCACCTCGCTGTCAGGTCCCTTCTGACTCAGTCTCCATGGGCAGCAAGTGTCTCTGTCTTACATCTTGCACACGAGACTGTTAGGAGGGCTCTGCTGGAACACCTTCCAGGCTCAGGTGTGACCCTGACTCCAGCCCTAGTCACCTTGGGAGGGACGCTGGGTTTATTGTCCAGGACTCTGTGGATGATACGGTAACGTCTACAACTGTCTCTACATTTCGGTTATAGGGAATTCAGGCATGTGAGGCTCTGCTGTTCTCTGTCTCTTTGTATCCTGGCATACCTGTCTTGGGAACAAAGGACAGAGAAGGATGGGCTTCCTAACTGTAGCACATCCAGCAATGGGTTCAAAAGAATTAACTCAATTATTTTTCAGATACATCTTCCAGAGTAGAGACAGTGTGCTCTCTGAGGTCAGACTGGTTCCAATTCCAGCCTATGAATGAATTCCTATTAGCACCTTCCTGTACGTTATTTACTGTGGTCCTCATATACCCCCAGAGGACAAAATCACTGCCCCCCCCCCTTTCCATAGATGATAAACACAGGGAGGTCAGACAACTTCTTCTCCATTCAACAAGGCTAACTGATCTGTATTGCTGTCAGGGTAGCACCAGTGGGAGCAGACAGACCCTAATCTGTACTGCAGTTTAGGAGATCAGGGCTACTATCACCTCTGATTTTGGGGAGGGGCACAGAAACACTAAGGTCACAGCTACAGGACTGGGAAGGCGATGCTTGGGACCTAAATCCAAGGCCCACTGCCTTGAGCACATCCCTGGACTTTATGCCAAGGGTCTGGCCCATCTCCCCTGAGAGAAAGCAGCTCAGAGCCTGGGGCTCTAGACACCCAGGTGACCACCCTGTCACCATTCCCGGTGGCCTGAGCAGGGCCAGCCCATGGAATCCAGACCCCACGTCCCTGGGCTTAAGCCAGGTGACCACCAAACAGGTAGGCCTTGGTTAAACCCTTCAAGGCCTGCAGGCTTTGCCTGGAACCTTCCTCATGACTCTCCTATGGCATTGGGCTGCTTAGGAGTGGGCAAGGGGGTCCAGCCTAATGGGGTCAGTGCCGGTCATTCTGTTATTCTCACTGTGTGATGCCCTGCTCTGTAATCCCTGCTACCTAAACAAATTCCAGCCAGGGGTGGCCACATACCACGTTCTGGCTGGTGGGGTCAAAGTGCAAGTCTACCTGGTGGAGGTTATGGTAAAAAGACACCAGGCATGGCTCTCGATCTCTTCCCTCCCTCTTCTAACTGGATCAGTGGTCTGGTGTAGCAGCCACCACGAAGACAAAACTCACAAGCTAAGGAAGATGGAACAAAAAGAAGGAATCTGTGTCCCTGTGTTGCCGCTTGGTGTGCCCGGAAGCTGGGGCCTTCTGTGTCTGGATTGTGTTACATAGAGCAATAAACCAGTCATGGTTTTAAGCCAATCCTGTTGACTTTTCTGGGTGTGTAGCTGAAAGGATGTCTGCCTCAGGAGGTTGAAATCATGCAGGTAAAATGTGTAGACATAAAGTGCTCAGTAACTTGGAACTGACAGCTGTTCTTGGTTGGTCTGCACCCTGAGCAGGTACAGATACCTTCTGTTTCCCAGTGAGACACTACTGGTGTGACCGCTGCCTGAGTTAGCACTGAGAGCTGGGAGGTTCCCGCCCTACCCTGAGCCACTGGAGAGGCCCACATGGGACTGCCCACTGGGGCCCCACTGAGACACCGCCCTTATCACAGGAAGGATGCCTGTGCCCTGCCCCCGGCTCCACACCCTGTCTAGAGAGTCCTCTCAGGCCATTGCGACGGGGATTTGTGGTTGGAACGCAGAGACTTTGATTCCATTCCAATTGTTGCCTCAACTGAGAATACATAAAGGCACCTGGGACCTTCCTTCCTTGAGGAAATATCGAGGCAGCATCGCCAGGTGCACTGACGTGACACAAAGTGGCAAGAGGAAGGGACAGTCCTAAAGACCTGAACAAGTACAATAATCAAGATGGTGAGATGAGCTGAGAATGAGCTTTGGCAGGGGGTGGCAGGCAATGGGTTTGAGTGTGGTCTTCTCCGAAGAGGAGCGAAGTGCTGAGACAAGGGCATGACTGGTATGTTGAAAGACCAGCAAGGAAGCAGAAAGGCCGGAGCTCAGGGAGGGCCAGTTGAGTAGTGAGGCCAGGGGGATGGGCAGGGGCTTGAGGGCCACAGGAGGGTCATGTGTCCCCTGGGAGAATTTCATCTCCCCAAGATCCGGAGTTTTTGTCTGTGTCATCACAGATGTCCCCATGCCTGGGACAGGACCTGGCCACAAGTAGGTATGAAGTAAATGTCCAATGGTTGAAGAGATATAATGACTATGCACATATGCACAGACAGAGTCAGGCTGCAGAGTGAGAATTAAACAGATGTATAAAGATGAGACAGTGTGAGGGAGAGGGACAGACAGACAGACAAGGTGACTTGGATTCCTGGGGGTTTCCAGACACTGTTTTCTAACCCTCATAAGGCTCAGCTGCCCCTGAGCCTGTCTGTCCCCCACCCTGTTTCTTTACAATAAATTCCTTCTATCCTTTTGCTCATCCAAGTGTCCTGTACCGCACGTCCTCAAAGAATCCCTGTGTCAGTTCCTGCCACCTGGGCCCGAGGGCTCTTTATTCTTAACCAGTGGGATGGGGCTTCCCGTGAACGATTGTGCCCCTAGGACAATGACATCTTGTCTGTGTCATGGACTCTGTCTTTCACACTCATCTGCCCATCTGAGTCACCACCTGGCCCAGAGCGAGCTGCCCTTTCCCTGGGACAGGGAGAGTTTCACCTTGGCTCACCACTCAAAGAAGCAAACTTTGGTGAATTCAGATCATCCCCTCCCAATACTGACCCATATACTGACAGTTTCCTGGATTGGGATCTGATCAATATATTCCCACTCCCAGCACTACACCTGGGAGTCCTTCCGTTATGTGTGCAACACTTATGGGGGCGGGGGATGCTTGTATTTTCCTATTTTCATCAGAGAATGTGGTCCAGAGCATTCTCAAACACAGCCAGGCTGAGGCTTGAATCATGACACTGCTTGTCAACACACTGACACATAATTCACTGTAGAACATAGGTCACGAGACATCCATTGACTTTGGCTGGACTTACCAAAGTTGGGCTGAAGCCGGGAGGGTTAGCATTGCTGTGGGTGACTGTGATCACAGCTGTCCCTGTAGAACTTAAGCCTTCACCTTGGAGGTCAGCAGCTTGAATTGTCAGGGTGTATACGGAAGCGATCTGCAGACAAGCAGGTGGCAGTCAGCACTGGGGATTATAGATGCAGATTTGGCTCATCTACCCAGTGGCACCCAGAGAGTAAATGTGGAATGCCCGAGGCAGCAAACCTGGTGGACCCTCCCCTCCAGTAAATGACTGGCTCCCAGGAGCGACGGTCCTGTCAGGCACTCAAGGAGAGGCTGACATGCTGCCCCATACCTCAGCTTTCACCTTGGCTCACCACTCAGAGAAGTCAACTTTGGTAAATTCGGACCATCCTCTCCCAAAACTGACCCAGGAGGAAAGTTTCCTGGATTGGGATTTGATCAATATATTCCCACTCCCAGCACTCCACCTGGGAGTCCTGGGTCCCCTTCAATTATGTGTGCAACACTTATGGGGGCGGGGGATGCTTGTATTTTTCTATTTTCACCAGAGAATGTGGTCTGAATCCCTGGGAAACAGAATCATTTCATTTCGTCAGTTACAGGAATTGTCTTGTGGCTCACATTTCCAATTCACCCCAGTGATACCTTAGGCTTTGCTCTATGCCCAGGGCTCAAAGTCAGCCAGGCGGGGGGTTGGGGGGGGGCATCAGAGGGAACCCTGTCTGTGGCAGATAGATGCCTCTTCTGATTGGTTGGTTCATGGTCTAACAGTCAGGAGTCTGTTCTGATTGGTTGAGTGCCTATTCTGACTGGCTGGGAACCTGTTCTGATTGGCTGGTGTCTGCTCTGATTGGCTCATGTTTGTTCTGATTAGTCAGTGTTTGTTCTGACTTGTGCCCGAGCCTTACCAGCTGGGACAAATGTGCATTTAACTGCACCACCCGGTAGCCCCTCTTGACTCCTGACCTGTTAGTCCAACCCAGAAGTGAGCACAGCGATGATTCCTGTGTCCTGGTTGATGGTGAGCATGTTGGGGTGAGGCACCGAGGGGTCTTGGCTGAGTATGGTATAAGCAATGGCCGCATTGTAGGTGTTCTCATGGTCATCTGCGTCCGTTGCTGTGATTTGCATCACGGAGGTTCCTGCAAGGACAAAGGGGAGAAGAGTTGATGATCTCAACAGCTAACAACTGGCAGGGCAATACAAATTAACACAGAAATCTAAGATTAAATGTGTTCTTTTTTTGGTCTATTCACTATACAGGTGACAAAAGTACTTATCAAGTGGTATAAGTTCTAGTTCAAATAATTCGCCAAATTATTATAATAATTTACAAATGATTTGTTTACTTTTTCCAGAAATCTTTAGGGCATCCTTTAAAATTTTTTTTAGTTATTTTTCTTTTTAAAGATGTATTTATTTATTTAAGTAATCTCTACACCCAACATGGGGCTTGAACTCAAGACCCCAACCGAGAACAAGAGTCGCTCATTCCGCTGACTGAGCCAGCCAGGTGCCCCAGGGCATCTTTTAAAAAATGTATTTTATTTTATTTTCTAAGTTTTTATTTCAATTCGAGTTAGGGGCGCCTGGGTGGCTCAGTCGGTTAAGCGTCAGACTTCGGCTCAGGTCATGATCTCGCTGTTTGTGAGTTCGAGCCCTGCGTCAGGCTCTGCGCTGACAGCTCAGAGCCTGGAGCCTGCAGCCTGCTTTGGATTCTGTGTCTCCCTCTCTCTCTGCCCCTCCCTGACTTGTGCTCTGTCTCTCTCGGTCTATCAATAAATAAATAAATAAATAAATAAATGTAATAAAAAAAATTTAACAAAAATAAATTCCAGTTAGTTAAAATACAGTGTAGTATTAGTTTCAAGTGTACAATATAGTCATTCAAAAATTCCACACCTCCCCTGGTACTTATCTCGACAAGTGCAGTCCTTAATCCCCGTCACCTATTTAACCCATCCCCCACCCCGCTCCCCTCTGGTAACCATCAGTGTGTTCTCTGTAGTTAAGTCTGTTTCTTGGTTTGCCTCTCTCTCTCTTTTCTCTTTAGGGCATCTTTTGACATGGCTGTCGCTGTGGGATCATGTCCCTCATTAACATGATACTTCAGGGTGCTGAGATGTTATTAGGTGCTCAAGGGGAGGGTCAGGTGACCATTTCATATCTCATCTTTCCAGCTGTTCTACTGATCTCAGGCCTCTTGTGTCATTCTTCCTTCCCTGCCATTGTCAGGGGAGTCCCGTCTGGACACTGGCCACACATCTGAGCTAGAGCCAAGCACGTAAGCCAGATGGAGGGAAGTGGTGAGAGAGTAGACAAAGGCAGGTGGGGGCAGTATGTCATGGTAGCTAGAACCAAGCCTCTAGAGTTTGGTCCGCTGAGAGAACCTGAAACAGACCTGTCCGCTACGTGGGTGATCAGGAGACAGCTAGTGCTGGCCAGTGAGCCATGGTTTGTGGTAGGGCCAAAGGCAGCACGAAGATAGAAAATACAGAGAAGAGGAGGAAGAAAGCATTAGTGGCTGTTACGGCGGGCCAGAAGGGAGAAGAAAGCATCCATCATAATGTCACTTCACACGAAATACCCTGTGATTTTTCGGCTTCATTTGTCTTCAGTCCGAGAGAATGAGGACCTCAACATCCCTTCCCAAAATGTCCGGTTGGAAGTTGTGAGCGTGTGGTCCTGTCAGTGTTGCCTATGATGCCGTCATGGGATCCGCAGGTTTAGTGTCATGTCTGGAAGTGTAACAGCTCCTCGATGTGTAAGTAAGAGCCTGTTGAAACCAGAGTGGCCCCCTAATCAAGAATAATCAGTCAGATTCGTGTTTGTAGGAGCATGTATTAGGAAATATGTAGGGAGAAATGGAAACTGATGCAGAAAGGGTGTGTCGAGGGAGCTATGAAGTGAGAACGGCCACAAGGGGAGGAGGGTCTGCCAGTGGCACCAGTTACAGAGATGCAGAGACCAGCACATGCAGACAGGACATAGAGACAGAATTGAGGCAACCAGTGAGCATCACCTGGACAGTAGCAGACCCATGATTCCTGGACTTCCTTGGCCCCAAAAGGACCTTCTTGCTTTATGGTCCCTGTCGGCCCCTCTTTGTGGGATCCTTTCCACCTGTAGCCCTCCCCAGTCCCGACTTTTTTGAGCAAGCCTGAGAGGGTTTCTATTGCTTGAAACCCCACCCTAAAAAAATGAAAAAATAAAAAAAAGAAGAAAGAAAGAAAGAAGAACAAGTCATTGCAGTCCTTGATCTGTCCCTTCCAATCTCCAAGTGGAAACTTTCCATGCACTGGAGCCCAGGGTGTGGCTTCGTAAGATCTCCTCCGGTTTTTACACTTTAGTTTCCCAGATTCTTTGTATCTCCCCTGATTTTACTGCCATGTGTCACTAAAACCCTCCATTGTTCAAATTAACCTGGGTGGGCTCTGTCCATCACAGACGCCTCAAAGACCACCTGGATGAATTCAGGCTTGTTGTCATTCGGGTCTACCACTGTGATCACAGTCTCCGTAGGCTCTTCCACAGCATTCCCAGTCGAAGACGCAGCGTGAAAGAAAAGCTGAAAAGCAATAAAGGTGCAGAAGAGGCCAGCCAGTGGGCATCTGTCCCACAGAAGGCCCGTTGCAGTGAGAAGCCACTTTCTTTGTCTCATGTTTCAGTTACCTGGGAGTCTGAGAAAACAGGACTTATTCCAACCTCGTTAATGTTAGTAAGGGTTGCATCTGTTGTCTCCTCAGTGTTTTCTGGTGTGATGCTCAGGGTCGAGTGCTAGCTGTCAGCTTGCCCACCTCTTCCCTTTTCCCTAGAAATTGGCTCAGCCACGCACAATGCCTCCCGCGCAGCTGGATGTGACCGTGTGACCACGTTCTCATGGTGGGATCATGAGGACTGAGGGCTCTGATTTCTGCAGCACTTGTCTTTGTCCTTCTCAGGTGTGGAAGGTGGACCTGATGGGGAACTCACTTAGACTCTGTGAATGAGGGCAATGACCTTGGGAGGAGAGCAAATTGAGGCTCTATTTGGGTCTTGGTTTCCCTCAGAGGGGTATGGTGGAGTCTGCCGGACAAGACACCCCAGAGAGCTGTATTTAAGGGATGCTCAGCTGACATGCATTGAGAATCTACCCAGGACTAGTCGTTGTTCAAAGTGCTTTACATATATTAACCCGACAGCAAAGGGGGTTACTGAGGGGGTCACTACCACAGCCAGGGCTACAAAGTAAAGGAGTGTCAGAGCTGGGGTCTCACCATGAGTTGTTTCGCTCTGGATCCTACACTCTTAACATTTGGAGATTGTCTAGAATGTTCCAATGTAGAGTCACACAAGGCGCTCATTCTCTCTGCTCAGCCCTGTCTGGCCACTTTCTCTCCCCCTGCTGCACCTTTGTCTTTGCTGCAAGAGTCCTGTCTTTTTCCCCTCCAGAATGGGACTCTTCATTATGCGTCTTTGTAGCTAACAGCAGTGGCAGAAACTATAACAACAGTCTACATCTCCCCCCAGTGTTGCTGTCTTCCCTGAGCTCAGAAGCTCGCATCTCACAGCCTCCTCACCTTAGTGAGTCTTGGAACTTGTCCACAGCTGCAGAGCTGGTTCTTAGGTTACAAATCCCAGATCTGTACCCCAGCTCTGCTCTGCTCTACCCTCTTAACCCTCCTGTGTGGTACCTGGAATATAATAGATGCTCAAAACATGTTCCATAAGTAACTTCAAAAATTAAGTGGCTGTTTGAAATGTTTAGCAAATGAGATGGCTGCCAGTGCTCCGGCCCCTACAGCCATGTAGCAGACACTCGCAACATAGTGGGACTCCTGCTCTCTGTCCAAGGGCATCGTCACCTTTAGCCATCCTGTTTCTCTGTCCATTATAAACACACCACAAGGAGGTTTGTCAGCCCCCATGCCAGTGATGCTGTAGAAAACCTGGATTTTCTTGCCTTTGTCAGATTTGACCTGAAGACAACGCAGAAGCAGAAAAGCAAAGAAGGACCCCAGTCAGGTGTGAATCCCTCTCCATAGGGAACCCTAGAACGAAACCAGAGTCCTCCCTTTGCAATACCTGAGCCACCATTTTTGGGAATGGGCCTTTTTCATTCTCTGTGATGGAGATGGGAGGGATAACCCAGTCTCTCTTCTGCCTTCTGAGACCGTAGTGGGCATGAGGGAACATCAGCACCTCCTTCTGGTGTCCAGAGAGAGTACCCTAAAAGGACAGGAGGTGAGGGACCATAGCACAGGCTTAACCGTTCAACGAAGCCGGCTCTTGTAAACACCTCACTGACCTGCTGGAGGGTCTTGTCGCCGCATAGATCTTTCACCACCAACCCCAGCTTCTGAGGTATCTTGGGAGACCCCTCACTAAAAGGCATCCATTGGGCAAGAAGCTGCAAAGCCATTGATGAAGCAGGTTCAGAACACAGGGGACAGTCTTCAGGACAATGGCCGTGGTCCAGTCTGGGTGTCACTACTCATTGTCTTGTTTCTTCCCAGAAAACAATGGCTTCCACCTCCACCATGGTCTCCAGGCTTTCCCAACACCGTCCTGTGGACAGGAAGGCTGAGAGGGGTGCTCTGAGACATCATGGGAGGGGTTAGGTGGAGTGAACATATTCTTCCTAAACCCATGAGATCAGAGAACTTTCTTGAGGACTGAATACAGTGCATGTTTTAGTCTATGCCAAAACTAGGCTAAACTCTGGTATACAAACTCTTTCTGGAAACACCTTTCATGTCCACTGACAGGGTGTTGGTTCAACCACAGCCCAATCCCGGACATGACGTAACAGTGAAAACTGCAAGGAAGGTGTTCAGGATATTTTGTGAAGGGAAAGAGGCAGGTGAGAAAGTTAGATAAAGTAAGATAAAGAAAGTAAGATAGGGGCTCTGGAGGGTTTGTAAAAGAAAAACGTGCAAATCTCCAAGCGTGCGTGCAGTTATTTTTGTTCGATGAACAGAAAAGCTGTAACTTGCTGTATTAATTGATATTCCCTCTGAAAAATGAAATTATTTACTGGGTGGTTTTTATTTTCAGTATTTTCTTAACTTTTATTTATTTTATTTTATTTAATTATTTTTAAAAAAAAAATCTTTATTTATTTTTTAGAGAGAGAAAGACAGAGCATGCACAGGGGAGAGGCAGAGAGAGAGAGGGAGACATAGAATCCAAAGCAGACTCCAGGCTCCAAGCTGTCAGCACAGAGTCTGATGCGGGGCTTGAACCCACAAACTGCGAGATCATGACCTGGGTGGAAGTCGGATGCTTAACCGACTGAGCCACCCGGGCGCCCCATATTTACTTATTTTTTAATGTTTATTTGTGTGTGTGAGAGAGAGGCAGGGGAGGGGCAGAGAGAAAGCGGAGACAGAGGATCCGAAGCAGGCTCTGTGCTGACAGGAGCGAGCCCGAGCTCCATGTGGGGCTCAGACTCAGGAACTGCAAGATCATGACCTGAGCTGAAGTTGGATGCTCAACCAACTGAGCTGCTCAGGTGCCCCATTATTTTTAAAGATTTTATTTCATCTTTAATTTTTTTTGGTTTATTTATTTTTGAGAGAGAGGGAGAGAGTGTGAGTGCGGGAAGGGCAGAGAGAGAGGCAGACACAGAATCTGAAGCAGGCTCCAGGCTCTGAGCCGTCAGCACAGAGCCCGACGCGGGGCTCAAACTTGTGAACCGCGAGATCACGACCTGGGCTGAAGTCAGATGCTTAACCCACCGAGCCACCCAGGCGCCACTAAAGATTTTATGTTTAAGTAATCTCCACACCCAAAGTGGGGCTCAAACTCAGGACTCAAGAGTCACATTTACTACCGATTGAGCCAGCTAGGCATCCCTGTGTTTTCTTAACTTTAAAAATCATAACCACTGCATATTATCAGAAAAAAACAACCAAGTTGTTGCTGTGAAGTATGAGAGCAGGGCACCTGGGTGGCTCAGTTGGTTAAGCGTCCGACTGGCTTGGGTCATGATCTCGAGGTTCCGTGAGTTCGGGCCCTGCATCAGGCTCTGTGCTGGCAGTTCTGAGCCTGGAGCCTGCTTAGGATTCCCTGTCTCCCTTTCTCTCTCTGCCCCTCCCCTGCTTGCACTCTGTCTCTCTCTCTCAAAAAATAAATAAACATTAAGTTTTGTTTTTTTTTTAAGTATGAGAGCTTGCAAAATAAGATCTTAAAGTGCATGTATCAAAATGTTACAGGATTTTTCTCTGGGTGATGAGATTAATAGCCTCTTATAAAAAAGTATCTTAAAAAACTGTCTTTAGTAAATTTTAAGCAGTTTAATAATCTTTGAGGACAGTATCTGTGGGTGACATTACTCCACAGTGATAGGTCTTGTTTCAGATACTGGCTGGGTAATAGGACTGGGGCCAGATGGAGTGGAGTCTGAGAATCGAAGACAAATTTAGTAAATTTCAGATAAGCTTTACTCTCCTGTGTTGCTTGGCTTCTGGTTAGGCTTGTCCTCACCCCAGATGTGGAGAGTGTTCTGCGGTTCTGGGTTCTTTGTCAACTGTCCTGGTGAGTGATGCCCTCACCTGCCCAGCTATTGTTCCCAAAGAAGCCGGTAATGTCCTTACCTGGATGGCAGACAAGCAGAGGAGAAAGCAGGTGGGGCCGGCCATAGCTGTGGTACGTGCTGTGGTCACAGAGTGGTGTGGGCCAGAGGCCGCTGGCCACACCGTTCTGTTGCCTCAGCTGCTGACATCCTGTGGCCCAAGGACTATTGACCTACGCGTCCATGGCAATCACAGTGTCAGGGGGAGGTGCTGGGAAGCCAGCAGGTGCAGAGGCCCACCAGGTGTCACAGGAACAGGACAGTGGCCTCAGCTAAGGGCTTCTCAGCTGTCTACCAGGGAACAGAGACTTGGAATCCAGTGGATGTCAGTTAGCAGTCATACCTCTGAGCCTCCTCGTCAAAATGAGGATGATGGCCGCCGGCAGCTGGCGGTTGGGCAGGAGGGGGAAATTAACACTTAGCTTCATTGCACGAGGTGATCTGGGACCTTGTGAAATAGTGAGAGCAAGGCTGAAGCCACTTTGGGCGTCATATGCCGTAATTTTCACAGCACAGGTCAACCCTGTTCTGTGAAGGTGGGAGTGCACAAAGGTGTGGTAATGAGAGGTAGATTTTGGGGGGCCATCTTGCAGGCTGGTGGCCACACTGGCAATGAGGTTTTGCTGAAGGGGAGGAAGAAGGAACAGACCTGTCCTCATCTTGAAGTGATCAGCTTCCCAGAAGAGTTTCAGGTCAGTTCTGGTGGGAAATGGAGGCAGGAATCACCTGGCAGCTTGGGACTTCTCCTCCCCCTATATTGTGAGCTTCTCTGCCAGCATTATTCCTAACTCTGCCCCTTCTGCAATGGCTCATGCTAAAGTCACAGAACATTGAGGGTTGGGCTGCTTTCTCAGCATGAGGCTTTACAGGGAAGAGAATTGTCCCCTCTTCCTATAGGGAAAGAAAGCCACAAATACTCACCTTCCCTTACAAAAGCTTAAGGGACTAGAGAAAATAATAATGAATATTTATTATTGAAATCCACATAGTTTATGTAGAGAATGTTCACAAGCCAGGCACAGGGAGAGGGACAGAAGGATCACTGTTGGAAGTCATGGGGTTTGGGTGCCCCCTGGATGGCCCATACTCCTTTTGGTATCTCCTGTAAAGTGTGGGACTTGGGATTTAGCCTCCACGAAGCCATCCTAGTAGGAACTGGACTGAGATGCATACGATTCCTCAGAAGCAGGAAGCTAACTCCTGCAGGAGGGATGTGATGGTGGCTCTCGTTCATTGTGCTTCCTAGAACACCATTGCCTCCTCTTTGTATTGGAAGTCAGTTCTGGTTCTAAGAAAAGATGTCAACATCCCCACTTACCCAGTGGTGATGTAACATGCTTATTTCATGTTCACTTGCAGTCTTGCTACTTCCACCCATTGTGTCCCTGGGAATTGTGTGCTCCTGGGGCAGGTGGATCTTACATGTGAATGGGTGGCCGTTCACTTGTGCATATCTGCCCTGCTCACAGCATGCTCCACTGTCCTTTCAGACTTCACTTACCATGCAGAAGTCTAAAGATCAAATAGTTAAGAATTTCAGATGACACAGCTGTGCGTTAAACCATATGGGGCCCGGGCACAAGGTAAGTGTACTGTAGAAGCTGCTGAGCCATGGGCTCTGTGAACATTGTATGCAGATGGGCCAGTGAGTGAGATCAGAGACTCACTTACTGTAAGTCCAGTTCCTGCAGATGCTGACCCCACAGTCTCTTCTCAGGAAGGGCCGGGTGAGCGTCTGGTTTTACAGGTTATTGTCAGTACTGCCTGCCTGTGTTGAGGGGGGTTCAGAGCTGCTCAGGCTCAGTGGGAAGGGCAGTGGCCTGGAGGGAGATGGACCCACCCACTTTGCATCCCTGACCTCACAGCTCTTTCTCAGGGTAGCTGAGTCTGTTCAGAGAAAGCACTGGTGTCTGTCCAATTTATGAATCTGGCTCCCCGCCCCCTACCCTACGTACTCTTTTTATCTTCCTTGTGCGGCGCTAAAGCCCTTGAAGACATGGGCATTGAAAGTTGTGCAAGAGAGAGAGTAACAAAGAGGGAGGGACTTGTATTCTTGGCATCTCTGTACGAGATTCTGCCTATGCTTACTCAACTTTGAACATCAAACCAAGGGCTGGGGTCACCATTCCCATTCCCCAGCTTATAAAACAGGCACAGAGAGGTTGAGTATCTTGCTCTATGTCACACAACTGGTGAGGGCAGATCTGAGAATCAAACCCACTGTGGGCTGATATGGAATTCATGTGCTGTGCACCTGATGCCAGCAAGGAGAGAGTGAGAGAGAGGAGGTGCCCCAGACTGAGCCAGGCACATGGATGTACATACACATAGGTATGTATACATACACACGTGTGTGTCCCTCCCCCCACCCGGTGTTCACCTCTGAGGCTACAAGGGAGGAGGGACACCAAGAGAGGAGCCATGAGAAGCCAAGGGAGGAGGGTGGCAGCAAAGGACAGGCGTCTATTAGGGGAAAACACCATGCTTCCCAGGAGACTAGGGCATTCCCTTCCCTGATGAGTCTGTCTCAAATCTTAAATTTCTCTCCCTGGCCCAGAAATTCTCTACTGGTCTAACTAGATTCACTCCTGACTTATACCTTTCCAGGGGTTAAGTTCCTGTGGAGACCTGGGCCAAGAGCATGAGTTCTCTGGCCCTCCTGGACCCTTCTGCTTTCAGTGATAAGGGGGGAATGAGGTACATGATGTGGAGTTTGGATTTGAATGCACACAAAATTTATTAGAACAGGAGGCCAAAAAACCATGGAGGGGATTGGCGTCAACATCCCCAGAAACACTCAGGGAACCTTCCCCCGTTTGTATACCTCATCTCTTGCCCTGAAAGTAGAGGATTTGTTTAACCCGTTATATCTGCTCTCATTATATTCTTGAGGAGTGTAAGGGGTCAGTAGACTTCTTCTGAACCTCCCTCAGAGCTGGGGTATGGAGTGTGTGGTAGCTACATTTGTTCTCTGGTACCTGAGATGCAATTTATTGGTAAAGCCTTGTCCATCCTTCCTGCAAACATAGGGCTTCTCCCCTGTGTGTGTCCTCTGGTGTGTGAAGAGACTTGACCTCCGTGTAAAGCCTCGCCCGCACTCCCTGCAAACATAGGGC
>NW_026057589.1:25828959-25884064 GCF_023721935.1 Panthera uncia
TGTAAAGCCTCGCCCGCACTCCCTGCAAACATAGGGCTTCTCCCCTGTGTGTGTCCTCTGGTGTGTAATAAGAGCTGACTTATGACTGAAGTCTCTTCTAAACTCATTGCAAACGGAGGGCTTTTCCTCTTTGTGTGTTCGCTGGTGTCTGCTGAAATGTGATCTGTCATTGAACCCTTGCTCACAGCCTCTATTTTTGATTCTTACAATTCTTGACATTCCTACCCCCATGAATAATTTTCCTGTATCCTCTGAATTCAAATTCTGGCCCGTGCTGGGCCCTTCTTCCACCATTCCCTCACACACTCTAGAACTCCCCATTTGTCCTTTGCATGGGGTGGAAAATGCTCTTGAAATTCTCCTCTGCTTTATACTTTTAAGCAAAGGTCTGGACCTTTCTTTGACCTCTTGACATTTTGCTTTGTCATTCCAGCTGTGTGGATCAGAATGTTGCTGCTGCTGCTGATTCTGATCACCTGGGCAGGGATTCTCTGGTTGGAAATGTTTTCTTGCAGATATTCGTGGGAGGCTCTGAGAAGAGTGTTTGCATTCCACATGTTGGCTGAGGAATTTCTGACTGGAGAAGGCCAGTGGGCAGGAGGGACATCGATGGATGTCTGGCTGTGGGTCTGCTGAAAGAGGAAATTTTTGGTCAGGTAGATGTTGCGTTGTATGCTTTGTCTCCCGGTAAGGCCTGCCCCACTACTCATTTTTATTGTGTTGACAATGCAAGATCTGTCTCCCACCAAGTTTTCCTTTATTTTTCCATTCCATTTTCACTTACTACATTGAGTAAATCCAGAAAGCCCATTTCAAGGGTCTTTTTTATGTATTGCCCAGACTAGGTACCTTCAAGCAGCATCAGAGGAAGCTTCCCTCCTTATAGGAATGGAACTACAATGACCTTTCTCCACATACAAACACCTTCTAAGTCATGTGACTCTGTGACAGTGTCTACAGTGATTTTATTCTAGTGAGAGGCAACAGCCCTTTTAATGACTTAGAATGTGGCAGTAAATATGAACTTGAGTCTCCCCATTTAAAAAGACATATTTAGGGGCACCTGGGTGGCTCAGTCAGTTGAACGACCGACTTCGGCTCAGGTCATGATTTCACCGTTTGTGAGTTTGAGCCCCATGTCGGGCTCTGTGCTGATAGCTCGGAGCCTGGAGCCTGCTTTGGATTCTGTGTCTCCCCCTCTCTCTGCCCCTCCCCTGCTCACGCTCTGTGTCTCTCTGTCTCAGAAATAAATAGAAACATTAAAAAGACATATTTAATTGACAACCAATATGTGTCTGGATCTCTATCTGAAAGTGGGATTTGGATTGGACGAGGCAGAGCAGTGCAGTCTCTTGGACTAAAGGACTTTGGTTCCTGCCGCTCCAACTAGGTTATAAACTGCTTCTCTTTCAGTTTTCTACAAATCATAACATGAAAATATATCCTTCATACTTTATTTCATTCGGTCTTAGCTCATCTCAAATACAATGGGAAGTCCTTTCAAAATATTTCCTTGACCAAGTATGGGTATATATATCACACTCCCAACCACCATTCATCTTCTGCCAACCCACCACCCTCTCTCACTTAGAGATGAAGTGATCTTGGAGGGGATTACCCACTGCAGTCTCTCTCCAAAATTAACCAAAACATCATCTTAAAATAGAGAACACGCCACTCTCCAGTCGAAAATTGCACAATTGTTCTGTCTCAGTCAGGAAACACCCCAGTGTCTCAGCGTGGACCACAGGCTCTAGGGCGTCTACGTATCTATGGGTTCTCAGCCACATACCACACACGCCCCACCTCTCTTGTGCCTCAGGGCCTCTCTCCTAGCAGGCCCCCTCTTCCTGGAATCCTTTACCCCCGGGTGTTTGCGCATGTCCAGAGAGAGCCCTTCCCTGTCCAAGCTCTGCCACATCCCATCCTCTCCTCACACTGGTCCCCAGGCACTTTCCCAGGACTAGTTTTATTTTCAAAGCACCACTTGCTGTGTGATGTTATGCACACACATGCATCTGTACATGTGTTTCCCTTACTCATTCACTTATCAGGTGCTCAAGAGCAGTGATTCTGACAAGCTTGTTCCACCTCCAGTTCCTGGAAGGCTGTCTGGAACAGAGTAGGAGCTCACATGACAGCTAACTAAATTATGAGTGAACGCACACCAACATACACATGTCATTTAGAAATACTGAGCAAATTAAGAAGAAAGAGCTAAAAGGGCAGAAGAAACTGACTTAGTGAGGGAGCTGGCAGGTGCTTGAAAACTTAATTTTTTGGCCTCTAAGTCTTTTATCACTATGTTCTGTTACACATTTTATGCACGAGGTATTTAAAAAATCATAACAAAAATGAAAAACTTAAAACTTATTTCTAAGAGGCCAATGCATATGAAATGAATCCTTATTTCTGAAGCATCTGATTTGCAATCGTACTGATTTTAGACAGGATTTTACTCTACTCGAGAGCTGGACATGGAAACTGCCACGGAGAATTCTTTCTTTTCTTTCTGTTTTGAAGAGCAGTGGTGCCCACCTTTCCCTGTTGAGAGCTCGCTCTTCCACTTGCTTCCCCACTTGATGCCCAGCTCCTGGCCGTACTCGTCCCCGTACCAGACTAGCAGTTCACAGCCTGGCCTGATGACCCGGCAGGTTCGGTAGAAGATCTGCCTGTGATACTGAAAGGCCACCAGGTTCTGCTCCTCATCGTCCCTGGCACAGTTCACATACCTGGGGTTGAGGCAGGGAAAGGGAAAAAGAACCATAGGAGATAAATTCCCATTGTGTGTCAGATCTGCCCCGATGCTCAAGGCCTCTATGCTGTGATGCTGTCCACTCCCTAACTCCTCAGGAACCTTCTGTTCATACTTAAGTCTCCCTCACAACATCATATGGATTCCCATCTCTAAGTCCTGCTTACTGGCCACAGCCTGCCTTTAATGTTTTCCCCCTTGCTTGATTAACCATTTTCTAAATCCCAATTCCAGACTTACTGCCACCTTGATTGGTCACAAAAACCCGGTGACCTTTTGTTTCTCTAAACTCTAAATTAAGTTCTGTTTTATACCACAGAACTTGATGCTTGACCATGGACTCTGCTTCTAGATCAACACACATCATTCCACACTCAGCCCAAGTGTGGCTATCTTCCTTTGAGAAGGCTTTCTTCAGTCTCCCTACACTGTGTCTGAGGTACCATTCACTTGCCTCCCCTGAGTTCCCATAGAAACTTGGAGCTTCCTTTGTCTTAGTAAAATGACACAGAAAAGCAATATTTTATTTACATACTGCATTCCCTGATAAAATGAGAGCCCCTCAAGGAAAGGGGCTGGGTCATGAAGCACAGAGGCCTGTGGCCATACTGTAGCCCATTCCTATACAGGCTTCAGAACCCAGTTCTATTAGAACTGAGACGAGGAAGAGCTACTGCCCTCACATATTAAAGGTCCCTTGTTTGAAGCTATCTCTCCACCGTATACCTCTTGAAAAACAGGGAAATGATAGTTAAATATTCTTAAACTCAATTGTCTATTGTCTGTCTGCAATATGTCTTCCATAAAACATGGGTTGTATAATAGGTTTAACTCACGAACTCCATTGTCTAAACTGGAACATAGTAAATGCTTATAAACATTGATCAGATAAATTGAAGTGTGAGTCCAGTGTTCCTGATGAATCTAGGCTCCTCAGGTTTTTGCCAGTGTCCAAATTTTGTCTAGCATATTTTGAGGACATATACTATATTCTTATCTCCTTTCCCCCAGTACTTTCTCTTGAAATAAAAGAGCATTACATGGAGAAAAAAGAGGAACAGAGGATTGAGGGAGACCATTGAGGGAGACATGATGAGAAGGAAAGGGACGTAGGTTTGTGAGAGGTGAATGTCCTCTCTGGAGCTCTGAACTCTATTGGCCTTACCTCATCCAGTTGGCCCAAGAGTTATCCTTTCCATCCACATACTCGTAGCAGTTTCTCCCTTTGGTGATCTGAGTTTGAGAAAGAGAAATTAAAGTTTTTTGTTTTTTGTTTTTTGTTTTTTTGTTTTCTGGTGTGTGAGGGGTGGGGAGGTAATAGAGGGATTATTTTACTCTCCTGTGGTCAGTGGTCTTTCAGCCTGTATGGAATCAGTCCCCAGTGTGACCACATGATGTACTCCTTAGTCGTTGTCTACACAGCTGGGTCGCTTTGTCAACTCAGAGCTCAGGTCCCGCAAGGGAGGAGCTTCCTGTTTGTGTCTGTACCACTATGCTCCCCCTTACCCCCTGATCTTTAAGTAGGAACAGCAGGTTCATGCAAAGTCCACTCAGTACACAGAACTAACCATGTTATTCTCATCCATGTAGAAGGTGATGTCCTACCAATTCACGGCAGAGATGTGGGAAACCAGAGGACAGGGGAAGAGGTAGATGATTCTCACCAGCCAGGAGTATCCACTGTTGGCTGCCTCTTCGTCTTCGGTGATCTGGCCCTCATAGGGGCCAAAGTGTGTACCCAGTGGCAGATCGGATGCTTCATTCCATACTCCAAGCCCAGCCTCAGGGATGCTCGATGGTCTGATTCTCAGACCAGGGGGCAGAGTGAGGGCTGAGCGGTTGGGATGCCCCTTGCCCACTGCATTGTCCTTTACGAATGTAGGGGGCCCATGAACAGCACAACTGTCAATGAAGAAATTCTGACACTTCTCACAATCTGGAAGTGAGAGCAACAGGGGTTAGGAAGAGGGTTAGTGCATGTTCCTGCACTTAAGCAGCTTCAGAATTAGCTCAACACACATCATTTAGCCTCTATCCTATACTCCTGGTTACTAGGGGAGGAGAATGATTTGGGGTCCCTATGACATAATGAAGTTATTGTACCAGGAGAGAACAGCTTTCTCTGAGAGTGGGTCAAGATGGTCACTTACAGAGGTAGTCATCATCCTGGGGCTCGCTGACCTCTTGGTATGCAAAGCCCTTTCTTTCTCGTAGACTATACATCTTCACTCCAATCTCCTTTCTCCTGAGCTCTGAGTTGGAAAAGAGTACATGAGTGAGGTTGGTGGGGTCTGGAGTGTTAGTCCCGTTTTGTCAGAAAATGCAAAATCTCCTCTAATAAATTATTACTTATCCTTCTATATACTCTCTCCCCACTGTCCAAACACTTACTTCAGAGAGTAAGACTCCATACTGACTGTAGATGGCTAATTGAATGTTAGTTTCTTCCCATTATCAGGCTTACTTTACAATATTTCCTCTTAGAAAATGGTTCATTCATGCATTTCTTCATTCAGAAAATATTTGTTGAGGGCACATTACATGTTAGGCATCGAGCAAGAGCCTGGGCATTCAACACCAAGAAAGTATGGTCTTTATTATCACTGAGGGATTTATTGGACAACTTGCATGTGTCAATTCTTTAATGTTTAATGCTTTCAAACAATATATGAGCTATGCATTCTTATCTTCAGTTTACAGATTAGCATTCAGGAGCTCAGAGAATTTATAAGATTTATCCAAGACCTCAACGGTAACTACAGGTCTCAGGTTAGTCTAGCTTTAACCTAGGCCTAGCCAAAGTCCACTCCACATACCTAGGTTGTATTCATCAAACTTTCTGGAGGACTTAGAGGGACCAAAGTTCCCATATTATTCTTTCTCTTACCCAATTTTCGTCTAGAGTGATGTCCAGAGGTACTTGCTTCTCCAGGAAGGGACACTGGTTTCTGGCCCTGCTCTGAGCCACTTGTGTTCAGCAACTTTGCTGTTTCTGAGAATTCCTTCAAACTAGATTCCTTACTTAATGGCACTCTGTGGGTTCCCTTCAATGTGAGAGTCACATATTAAAAGACAACAGGCATTTTTTTTTTTTAAGTCCTGTAAGGCTTATGATGTGTTTTCACATGCATTGCTTTGGTTAATACTTCAACAACACTTGGAAATACCTGGGGATTCCGAATACTAGAGGGAAAAGAAAGGGAATTTGTGGATATTGAATTCAAAACTATAACCCATGGCTTAAGACTCTTTCTCTTTAAATTTTCTCAGATTTCTCCATAAAAGTGAGAAGGAGGCAGGGAGAACACTTGGGAAAACTGGCTGGAGAATCAAGAAGGTCTGTGAAAGAAAGTGGTGAGGACTTGTAGATAAAAAGAGGGGATCATCTATAAACTAGTGGACATTTAATGGAGGAGGAAATGTAGACAAGTGGAAAGGACTGCACACGTCTGGAAAATGAGGTGACAGAGCAGAGAGAGGGGAAAGATGATAAAGAAGGCGTTGGAGGAAATGTATCTAAACACTGGGGGAAAAAAAAAAGGATGCTAAATTTGTCGCTTGCCATACCCAGAAAAGAATATTTGGAATTAAATTAGCTGGTTCCTGTCAATTCTGTTTGAATAAGGTTGTACCGGCAGCTAGCTCTCTTCAGTTTTCCTGATCCATAAAATGGTATACGTGCTAATTTTTTAAAAAGTTTTATTTATTTAAGTAATATTTACATCCCACATGGGGCTTGAACTCATGACCCTGAGACCAAAAGTCCCATGCTCTTTCAACTGAGCCATCCAGGTGCCCTGTATACATGCTATTTCTTAATGTTATAGTAAACAGGAAATATTATAATGATCATCAAATTGTCTCATGAGCTATTCGATACAGTATGAATGTGAGATTACAGTTCTGCTGTCAATTGAGAGGGTTCTCCATTGTCTCCATATTCAAAATCTAAATCACAGATCTTATTTTCAGCATTCTTTGACCCTTTTATTTCTAATGTAATCTGTAAACGTGGAATTACTTGTTCAGAAAACATTCAGGGGCCCTGTGGGGCCTGGGACTTCTGAGAAGAAAGAGCCTGCAGGGCAGAAGCAGGCTACACAAAGGATTCTGAACAACAGGACAGTTGCCTAATGAGAGCTCAGAGGAAGGAGCTGTTGCTTCTTCCTACAAGTATGAACATTTTAAATCAGTTCCAGTTAAGTAAGTTTCTTTTTTTCTTCTTAAGTTTATTTCTTTTTGAGAGAGAGGGAGAGGGAGAGAGGGAGCAGGGAAGGGGGAGAGAGAGAGGGAGGGAGAGAGAATTTCAAGCAGGCTCTGCACTGACAGCGATGAGATTTCAGGAACCGTGAAATCAAGAGTCTGACGCTTAACTGAGTGAGTCACCCAGGTGCTCCACAGATAGGTGAGTTTCTAAAGAATATTATGTAACGTATATGAAGTCTTTAAGTCATTTTAGATGTTGTTTCTCAGTCATCAAACCTGAAGGTACTCAGGGCTTCAGATGCTTCCTCTTATTAGAATGGGAGGCTCTGGGGGCGTCTGGGTGGCTCAGTCAGTCGAGCGACAGACTCTTGATTTTGGCTCAAGGCCATGATCTTGCAGTCCTGGGATTGAGCCCTGTGGTGGGCTCTGTGCTGGGTGTGGAGCCTGCTTGAGAGTCTCTTCTCTCTCTCTCCGTCTCTCAAAATAAATAAATAAACATTAAAAGAGGGGGGGGGGGCCCGGGTGACTCAGTTGTTTAAGCATCCGAATCTTGATTTCAGCTCAGGTCATGATCTCAGGGTTGTGAGAGCGAGCCCCAAGACAGGCTCCATGCTGGAAGTGGATCCTGCTTAAGATTCTCTCCCTCTGGGGCGCCTGGGTGGCTCAGTCGGTTGGGCGTCCAACTTTGGCTCAGGTCACGATCTCACTGTCCGTGAGTTCGAGCCCCACGTCGGGCTCTGTGTTGACAGCTCAAAGCCTGGAGCCTGTTTCGGATTCTGTGTCTCCCTCTCTCTCTGACCCTCTCCCGTTCATGCTCTGTCTTTCCCTGTCTCAAAAATAAATAAAATGTTAAAAAAAATTAAAAAAAAAAGATTCTCTCTCCCTCTGCCCCTCTCTGCTCTCTAAATAAATAAATTAACAAATAAATCGAATGGGAGGCTCTGATGGCGGGGATGCTATCTCTTTCATCTGGGACGATCGAGTGTACAAATTGCTGGTATTATTTGTAAGCTTCTCTTACTTAGGGGGTCTTAGCTCATCTCTCACTTCAGCATACTAGAAAAGAACTGGGTCGAAATGAATCAAATGAATAATGTAAATTTTATAAAACTATGAAAGTCTTAATGAGCTTTTAAGTGGTTTAGAAAAGGAGCTTGAGATTAGACTGCACTACCACTAGCACTGTGATGTCAGGTATATAAGCAAACATGTCTTTGTCTCAATCTCACCTATAAATGGTGATATTTATAGTACCCCCCCCCCCCATAGGGTTGTTGTAAGGTTTAAGTGAGTTTATTTGTGTAAATGCTTAAAATAAAGTCTGAAGTACAGTGAAAATAAAACAAGAGATAGCTAATATTGTTGCTGTTCTTGTTAACTATTACAGCGATGATGATCTCGGATACTGTGCTAAAGAGATCAGTAAAGGAAGGCAGCAGTTTCTAGGATACTCTGAATTCTTCTACTCTTACCTGTGTTTAAATCCATGAGAAAGATTTTCTTGTCATCAGGATCTGGGAAATACTCACCTTGTGTTGTTTATTCTGATCCACTCTGGATGCCACCCAAGAAGGTTTGACTATAAAGTGATGAGAAATCAGTGTTTTGGTTGGCAAATGTTTCTAAGCTCCAGAGACTCTCACTAGAGACACAGAACTCTTGACTAAGGAGTGGCAAGTACAAGGACTACCAAAAGGTGATTGGAAAGTGGTTTTTGAAATATTATCAAAGTCTATGCTGCTACTGGTGACAACTAATTTTCTGAAAGTGTTAAAAAAATAGACAAAACCTCATTTAAGCTTCATCCTATGTTCATAACTTATCTATTACATATAGTTATATATATATATAACTACTATATAACTATATATATAACTATATATATAACTATATATATATATATATATATATATATATATATATATATATATATATACTGACCTTCTATGACAAAAAAAATCTCAATAAGCTGTGAATAGAAAAAAATTACCTCACTCTAATAATGGCCATATATGAAAAGTCTATCTCCAACATCATACTCTGCAGTTTAAAACTGAAAGCTTTTTCTCTAAGATCAAGAGTAAGGCAAGGATGCCCACTTCACTACTTCTCTTCAACCTAGTACTCGAAGTCCTAGCCAGGGCATTGGAGAAAAATAATAAGTAAGTATGTAAGTGAGTAAGTAAATAAAGTGCATCTAATTTGGAAAGCAAGAAGTAAAATTATGGTTGTTCACACATGACATGGTCTTATATGTAGAAAGTCCTAAAGATTCCACACAATATCTGTCAGAACTAACAAATTCAGCAAAGTTGCAGGATACAAAATTAACACTAAAAAATTAGTTGCATTTGTATGTACTAACAATGAACAATCCAAAAAGGAAATTAAGAAAACAGTCTTATTTATAATAGCACCAAAGGAATGAAATAATTAGGAGCAAACTTAAGGATGTATAACATTTGAACACTGAAAACTACAAAACATTGCTGAAAGAAATGAAAGAAGGCACAAGTAAATAGAAGCACATCCCATATTCATGGATTGGGAGTCTTTTTTTTTTTAAGTTTATTTATTTTGAAAGAAACAGTGTGAGTGGGGTAGGGGCAGAGAGAGAGAGAGAGAGGGGAGACAGAGGATCCCAAGCAGGCTCTGCACTGTCAGTGAAAAGCCCAATGCGGGGCTTGAACCCATGAACTGTGAAATCATGACCTGAGACGAAATCAGACGCTTAACTGACTGAACCACCCAGGTGCCCCCATTTCTGGGTTTTCTATTCTGTTTCATTGATCTATGTGTCTTTCGTACCAGTACCATACTGTTTGAATCACTAGAGCTTTGACATATAACTTGAAGTCCAGAAATGTGATGTCTCCAGCTTTGTTTTTCTTTTTCAAGACATTTTCATTCTTTTGCATATGGATATTCTATTTTCCCAACACCATTTGTTGAAATATTGTCCTTTCCCCATGATGTAGTCTTGGCATTCTTTATTTGATATACATATATATACAAACACACACACACACACACACACACACACACACAGGCACAGTGGAATATTAGCCATAAAAAAAGATGAAATCTTAACATTTTCAATGACGTGGATGGGAGCTAGAGAGTATTATGCTAAGCAAAATAAGTCAGAGAAAGACAAATACCGTATATTTCATTCATGTGTGGAAGAAACAAAACAAATGAGCAAAGGGGGAAAAAAAAGGCAAACCAAGAAACAAATTCTTAACTATAGATAGCACACTGATGGTTACCTGAGGGGAGGTAAGTGGGGGAATGGGTTAAATGGGTGCTGGAGATTAAGGAGTGTACTTGTGGTGAGCACAGGGTGCTGTATGAAAGTGGTAGTTTACTGTATTGTACACCTGAAACTAATATAATAACACTATATGTTAACTAACTGGAATTAAAATTAAAACTTAAAAAAGGGAATGAAGATGGACCTTCATCTTACATCATATACAAAAACCAACTCTGAAAGGACCGTAGACCTAAATGTATGACCAGAAACTATAAAGCTCTTAGAAGAAAACAAGGGGAAAAGCCTCATGACATTGAATGGGCAACAGTTTCTTGTATATGAAACCAAAAGCACAAGCAACAAAAGCAGAAATAGACAAATGGGACCATACTAAACCTAAAAAACTTCTGTGCAGCAAAGGACACAGTCAACAGAGTGAAAAGGCAATGGGAGGGGCACCTGGGTGGCTCAGTCGGTTAAGCGTCCAACTTCAGCTCAGGTTATGATCTCACGTTTCATGAATTCAAGCCCCGTGTTGGGCTCTGTGCTGACAGCTCAGAGCGTGGATCCCAGTTCAGATTCTGTGTGTGTCTCTCTCTCTCTCTCTCTCTCTTTCTCTGTTCCTTCCCCTCTCACACTCTGTCTCACTGTTTCTCTCTCAAAAATAAATAAAAATAAAGAATAAAAAAATTTTTTTAAAAGGCAATGGGAAAAAATAATTGTAAAATATACATTTGATAAGGGGTTAATATCCAGACTACACAAAGAACTGCTGAAACTCAATAGTAAAAAACCAAGTAACCTTATTAAAAATTGGGTGCTATGAAAAGAATTATGTCTCTCCAAAAGGTCCCTATGTGAAACCCTAACCTCCAATGTGATTGTATTTGGAGATGGGGTCTTTGGAAGGTAATTAGAGTTAGATAAGGTCATGAGAGTATGCTCCTCATGATTGGATTAGTGCCCTTAAGAAGAGAAATCTCTCTCTTTCTCCAAGAGTATGCACATATAAATGAGAGGTCATGCTAGCACACAGTAAGATGGAGGTTGCCTACAAGGCAAGAATAGAACTGGACTATGATGGCACCCTGATCTCAGACTTCCAGCCTCTAGAACTGTGAGAAAACAAATTTCTGTGGTTCATGCCACCTAGTCTATGGTACTTTATTATGGCAGCCTGAGGTTTTAATACAATGACAAAAGGACTTGAAAAGACATTTTTTTTCCAAAGAAGATATATACAAATGGCTAAAATGCACATGAAAAGATGTTCCAGGGGAGCCTGGGTGGCTCATTTGGCTGAGTGTCCAACTCTTGATTTCGGCTCAGGTCATGATCTCGTGGTTTGTTGGTTTGAGTCCCACATTGGGCTCTGTGCTGAGGCTCTGAGCCTGCTTGGGATTCTCTCCCTCCCTCCCTCTCTCTCTGCCTCTCCCCGGCTTGTGCTCACTCTCTCTGTCTCTCAAAATAAATAAACTTAAAAATTAAAAAAAAAGAAAAGATGGTCCATTGTCACTAATCCTCAGGGAAATGCAAATTAGAACTGCAATGAGATATTATCTCATACCCATTAGTATAATCACTATGAAAAAAAAAAACCCACCAGACAATAACAAGTGTTGGCAAAGATGTGGAGAAATTGGAACCCTTACATACTATTTGTGGGAATGTGAAATGTTGCAGGCATTATGAAAAACAGCATGGAGGATGCTCAATAAATTAAAAAGAATTGTCATATGATTTAGAAGTCAAATTTCTGGGTATGTGTATAAAAATTGGAAACAGGATCTTGAATAAATATTTGTACATTCAAGGTCATTGCAGCTTTATTCATAATAGCTAAGATGTGGAAGCAACCTAAATGTGCATCGACAAATAAATGGATAAAGGAAATTACGCACACACACACACACACACACACACACGGGAATATTATTCAGCCTTACAAATGAAGGATGTCTTGTCATATGTTACATCATGGATGGACTTTGAGGATATTATGCTAATTGATATAAACATATCACAAAAGACAAATACTGCATGATTCCACATATATGAGTTATCTATTTCATGGATATGGAAAATAGAACGGTTGTTTCCAGGGCCTGTCGGGGGAAGGGGAGGGGAGGAAATGGAAGGTTGTTGTTCATGGGTATGGAGTTTCAGTCATACAAGATGAAAAAGATCTAAAAATCTGTTGTTCAATAATGTGCATGTAGCTAATAATACTGTGCTGTATACTTAAACATTGTTAAGAGGGTAAATCTATGTTATTATATTTTGTAACCACAATAAAGAAAATTGGGGTGGGAATGTTAGCTGAGGGTAGATAAAGCTGTGTAGATGTATGGTAAACCATGGGGTATATGAAGACTTTCTTTTCATGTCAAACCTTTGTGGACAACCACACACTGGGTTTTCAAATCTCTGAAATCCGTAGATGGAATCATAGACCTAACCCAAGTTGCTTTCTCCAGTTTAGGGAGATCAACCCTTCTTCCAAACTCTTTTGTTTGAACAGCAAAAGAGGAAGTGAGTCTCTCAGTTCTATTTTGTAGCGATCACTCTTCATGTTGTTTGCCTGATGCTGTCTCTGGCGAGTGATATGTGGGAAAGACCAGGGAGACTAGTTACCTCAAACCCTCTTCCAGAATTATGACAAAGAATCTGGTTCATTTTGGGGTAAGAAGATCCTGTGTGTGATTAAATATACCTAAAAACTGTATCTTTACATAATATGTTCATCATTTTCTCTTTTTAAGACATTTAATCCAATAATTGGATAATGAGAATAACTGCGATTACTTTTAGAAAGCTCTCTGGTGGACTTACAGTCTAATTAAGGTTTCTTTATCTTCCCTTTCATTAACTAGCAATGTTTAGCAAAAACAGTCTTTTTTAAAAAAGAAAAACGAATGATAAATCTTAAACATACAGAAAGGTATGGAGAATTATATTGGAAAACCTATACATCCACCACCATTCAGCCTTATCTCAACATTCTGCCACAACTTTATATCTTTTAATTTTTATCTTTATATCTTTTAATTTCTATTTTAAAATTCAAAAACAAAAATAAAAGCAAATAAAAAACTAACCAAGACACAGCAAAGCCACCTGCCACCCATTCCTTCTTCTCTTATGATAACTATTCTGAATTTGGCATTTCTTTTTCATGTTCAGATTTTGATACATTTACCACTCTTAATGTATTTATAAATAATATAATTATTATCATCCACATTTTAAAATTTTATATGAATAAGTTTTGTGTGATATAATTACATAAATATACATAAATATACATAAATTACATAAAATATAATAAATTACTGTGTGATATGCTGTTTTGTGTCTATTTATATTTATGTTTCTGAGGAAAGAGTTTCCTTTTTTAACTCCTGAGATGCAGCTGAGACCTAAACTTTGGGTTCCAGGAGGAAATCTCTAAATCTTCCTGGCCCCTCACCTTGCTGCCTTGGCGTCCATTCTTCATCGGAATCCTCAGTGTCATCTACTTGGGGTTTGATGGCCTGCCTGCGGTGACACATGAAAGCTGGTCGAGGGGCTCTGAGACCTGGAAAGAAGCAAAACCCTTGTCCGAAGAGGGAAGATCTAGAAGGAGGAACAAAGCACAGTAGCAATGGAGCACATCTCCTAGTCAGTGCGACTCAGTTGTATGGGCTGGGAGAGTCTCGAACAAGGCAAGAGATGAGCTGTGCATTGCCAGTGCAAGCCCTACACTGATAGAAGAGAACAAAATTTCATTCCAGATTTGTCTTCACACAGAAGGGAACTGTGATCAGACAGAGCCACCCGAGAGGCCAACTAATATAGGGACTGAAGGCCTGATTCACGTTTCCCAGGCTCCTCAGCACCCAGCACTTCTGGTTACCTATAGTCATCAGCGCTTCATAGTTCCTTTTCACATTCCTGTATCGGATTTTCTCCCAGTCTCCCATGTCTGTCCATTCTTCCTTGGAGAAGTATATGGAAATGTCTTTGAAAGCATCTTTGGCCTAGAGAAAATAAGAGATCCCATCGGTGACTTACTAACGCAAGTCAGAACTTAGAGCCGGGCCTTCTCCTCCACCTTGTATGTACTGTGTACCCTGCTTCCTGGGTGCTCTCTGTTAAACGAGGGTAAAGCGTTTCTGTCCTTCTTGATGGGTCCTGATCAATCGAACAAACACTAAGCATTTTACTAGCTCTCTCTTGGCAAAGGGAAACCGCTGATGCCACTATCCCGTGTAACTTCCTCCCCCACCCACGTCCTGTAAAGGAGTGAGTGCCCTTTATCCTGTGTACATTCACTGGTGTAGGCCAGGAGCCTGTGGTCCTCCAAGGACCAGCTCCTGGTCACCAGGCCCCTCTCTTCATCCTCTCCAAGAAGTCTGGAGCCCAGCTTCTCCCACACCTCTCACCGTGGGCTTCCATCTTGCTTTCCTTGAGCTTCTCTCAGTGGACTGCTCCGGGAATCCGACGGGGCTCGTGGTGCTGGGACCTCCAGGCTGGCCCCGCTCTGACTCTGAGGCTGGCAATGGCTCCATGAGTCTCTTTGTCCTAAGGCCAAGGCACCTGTGGAAGGAGAAGGTGCTGACAGGGGTGACAGCGCAGACCACTGCCCAGAGCCATGTCTGTTTTCTCCATTTGGGTGGGGCATCCAGGAAAGAGGTGGGCAGCCCAGGGAGGATTAGAAGATGCAGGGGAAACCTGCGGGTAGTGATGGGATGGAGAACCTCTACTGGCAATGCCAGGCCATTCTAACGTGAGCTAGATTTTGTTTCTTTTATTCTACTGCAGCTCGGCCCATATGAGGAAAGGTCGCAAAGGGATGTGGCTGTGGGCGTTTGATTAGAGTCCTGAGGTGCAAGGCCAGAGGAGTACCAAGGAGGCCTGGAGGCCCCTGAGTGCCGGCCCGTTCCGGGGACAGGAAGTGAATATTTCTCAGAGAAGCGCTTCTTGGGATGTGCACCTGGGGATTCTGGAAAAATCTGGTATAAACAGGCTCAATCTCTAAGGGACAGAGATGCCTCAGGGTGAGGAGATTTGGTCTCTCGCAGGCTGAGGGAATTGGGGTTTCTTAAGTCAAGGGGATTTGGGGCCTCAAGATGAGGACACCTAGGGTTCCTCAGGCTGATGATATTGGCAGTCTCTCAGGACAAGATTTGGGTCTTTCTGGCTGAAGAGATTTAGAACGCTCAGGTTGAGAGGATTTGGGATCTTTGAGACTGAGGAAACGTTAAGTCATATTCTGAGGAGATTTGGACTCTCTCATTAATGGGCTTTAAGGTTTTCTGACATTGAGGTTATTTGGGGTCTTTGAAGCTGAAAGGATTTAAGAGTTCACAGGCAGGGGCTGTTCAGGGTCTCTGACATTGGGGAAATTTGTTCTCTCTGTGGGTGTTACATTTCAGGCTCCTCGGGCTGAGGACATTTGGGGGTCTAAGAATTGGGGGGGGGGTTAGCGTTTCTCTGGGTGACGCGATATGAGGTTTCTGCAGCCGAGCTGCTTTGGGGTCCAATGCTGAGGAGACGTGAAGTTCCACGAAGTTAGCGGATTTGGGTTCCCTGAAGGCGGCGGGATTTGGGGTCCCTTGAGGCTGAGGGGATTCGGAGCCTTTCAGGGTGAGGGGATCTAGGGTCTCCCAGGCGGGCTTTGAAGGGCTCAGGATCAGGGTTTACAAGGGTTTCACACGGCACGGCACAGTCCTCGGTGTTCTCGTCAGTCTACCCGGCCTCTCGCGTTGCCCACCCGGATCTGCCGCCCGCTGCTGAGCCCCCGAGCGCTGTGCGCCGGGTGAGAGTCGGGACACAGCGGAGGGCGAGATACCCGCTTATACCGCCCTGTCAGGCAGGAGCCACCAATCAGCGCTGCAATCAAAGCGGCCCCTCCAATTGGCGGTCGGGAGGGGGCTGATGGGGCGGAGCGTAGGGCGAGCCGTGGGTGTCAGTCATTGGCCGAACACCACCCCTGTGGATGCTCCCGCCCCACCCCGCGGGGATTGGCTGCTCTGAGTCCAGCGCGTATCTCTCAAGAAGGCTCCCCCCGCCCCCCCGCCGCCCCCCCGGCATTCTGGTAGTTTTCTTCACTTCCCTCCCTCCCGTCCCCCCCCCCGCCCCCCCCCCCCCCCCCCCCCCAACGTTGGTGAAGGACGCGCCGGGCCGGAGACTGCGCAGGGCGTCCTGCAGCGCAGGCTGAGTTTGGAGCGTTGAGCTGACGGCAGGGCTTTAGGGTGGACATAGGCATCCTGTGTTCGGAAAAGATTCTTTGCTCTACCAGACTTTTATCAGGCTCTGGAAGGGTCTCCTAGGCCCATCTGTCCCCGTCCTTGTAAAATCCACTTTTAGCGAGAGCTGTATGACCCGTTAGTATATAGTGAATATCGTATTACATTCAGGGGACAACTATGTAATTAAGTATTCTCTGGTGAGACGGTGTGTAGAGACACCAAATAAAATCTCTATGGCTCAAAGATTTAAACCCAACAAATGGAATAGTAAGTATATTAGAAAACAACTCGGGGGTCGGATTCCTAATGAAAAGCAGAAGTGGCATTCGTGAGTAATAGGCGTGTTTAGATAATGCAGGTCCAAAAGTCATCAGAAGTAGTGCTCGCTTGGCAGCACGTAGATTACAATTGGAACAATATAGAGAAGATTAGCATGGCCCCTGTGCAAGGATGATACACAAAACTTTGAAGCATTCTATATTAAAAAAAGTCAAGAGAAGTAAGAAGACTTAAGTAAAATCAAAGAAAAAAATGAAAAAAAATTCGAGTATTTTGCATAAAAATAAGGCATCAAATACAGAACAATGGGTCCACGGTCGGGGGGGGGGGGGGGGCACTGGCTTTCAGAAGATAAAAAGGGAAGAGTGTTTCTGACCCTTACCAATTTTTTTTTTTTAATTTTCTTAATGTTTATTTCTCTTTGACAGAGCATCAATGCGGGAGGGGCAGAGAGAGAGGGAGACACAGAATCTGAAACGGGCTCCAGGCTCCCAGCTTTTGGCACAAAGTCTGACCCGGGGCTTGAACTCACAGTTGGCGGGACCATGACCTGAGCTGAAGTCAGACGCTTAACCCACTGAGCCACCCAGGCATCCCTGACCCTTACTAAGTTTTGATCACAGAAACATAACATGATTTCCTTGTACATGAAGTAGGCCTTCTTTCCAGGGAAGGAATGTAAGTCTCCAGGCAAGGTCACCCGGGCAAGTGGACTGCTCCCTCTGCTGTCATGAAGGTAATGGCAAACCAGAACTTTAAGGGCCCACAGACCTCTCAGGTTCCTGCAAGAATGGTGCTGGGAGTAGAGGCAACAGTGAAAGAGCGGGGAGTTTTTAGAAACTGGGAGACCATCTCTGTGTTTGCAGATGTTTTGGTAGTTGCTGCTACCCTGACTGGTCAGCTGAGAGTTGCTAGCAGATCTTGTGCAGGAGCATCTATGTGGTCCCTGTTGTTGGCTTTGCTGTTCAAAGAAACATGAGACTTTTTTTTTTTTAACGTTTATTTATTTTTGAGACAGAGAGAGACAGAGCATGAACAGGGGAGGGTCAGAGAGAGGGAGACACAGAATCTGAAACAGGCTCCGGGCTCTGAGCTGTCAGCACAGAGCCTGATCGGGGTTCGAACTCACGGACCGAGAGGTCGTGACCTGAGCCAAAGTTGGACGCTTAACCGACTGAGCCACCCAGGCACCCTGAGACTTCTTTTTTTTTTTTTAACATTTATTTTGAGAGAGAGAAGTGAGAATGAGGGGGGGAGGGGCAGAAAGAGAGAGAAAGAGAGAGAGAGAGAGAGAGAGAGAGAGAGAGAATCCTAAGCAGGCTCAGGGCTGGCAGCCCAGAGCCTGATGGGAGTGGGGGTGGGGTTCCAACCCAGGGAACTATGAGATCATGACCTGAGCTGAAATCAAGATTAGGAAGCTTTACCAACTGAGCTACCCAGGCGAAACAGGAGACTTTATTTTTTTTAAATTTTTATTGTATTAAAAATTTTGAAGTTTATTTATTTATTTTGAGAGAGACAGAGTCAGCACAAGTGGGGGAGGGACAGAGAGAGAGGGAGACAGAGAATCCCAAGCAGGCTCCACACCATCAGCCCGGAGCCCGACATGGGGACTGAACCCACAAAACCGTGGTGAGATCATGACCCGAGCTGAAATCAAGAGTCGGACACTTAACCAACTGAGCCACCCAGGCGCCCCAAAACAAGAGACTTTAAAAAGGCTAAAGCTTGATCTTCAGGTGCTCAATGTTTACCTTAAATATAAAACTGCCAGTTATTTTACCAGCAAAAATGGCTTTATTCTGGAATAGCAGGGAATTGCACTCCAGGACTAGCAAGCCCAGGAAAAACCACAGGCTAGCCTTCAGAAGGAATAAGTGGATCACTCTTGCATACAGAAGGGGGATTTGGGAAGGGTATTGATAAACAAAAAGTTCATTAGAGTAAAGGGAGTTGTAGTGGCTTCTCATTGGCTGACCTATGACTGTCTCTCTTGTCTGGGCTGTTGTGAAGAAACCATCCTTCCTCCTGCTGAGGTAGTAAAGTAGTCAAAGTAGCATCCACTTGCAAGATGGTCTCTTCCTGTTGGATAAGATACTATGGAGTAAAAGGATCCGTTTAAATAGCAAAACTAAAACAGAGATAAGGCACTGTCAAAAAAAAAACACACACACACACAAAAAAAAACACAAAAACCCTCCCAAACTAAGATAGACTTGGCAACAAATAAGAAAAATACAAAAGAATGACAGAGAGAAAAGAAGTCGATGGAAAGACATAATGTGTTGGTTTTTTTTTTTACCTTTTTTTTGAGAGAGAGAGAGACACACACAGCATGAGCGGGGGAGGGGCAGAGGGAGAGGGAGACACAGAATCCCAAGCAGGTTCCAGGTTTTGAGCTGTTAGCACAGAGCCTGACTCAGGGATCGAATCCACGAAAGGTGGTATCATGACCTGGGCCGAAGCTGTACGCTTAACTGACTGAGCCACCCAGGCGCCCCATGTTCTTGAACAGAAATACGGAGAGTTATAAATATGTCAGGTCTCCATATGTTAATGTAAATTTTAATGTTATTCCAATAAAATAACAATGTAATTTATGGAATTTTCCAAGCTCATGAAATAGTTATGTGTAAAAATAAACTCGAATAGCAAGGAAACTTGAAAATAATTAAAAGTAGTGGGTGGGCTAGCCTGTCAGATATTAATATTTCTTTTTTTCCTTTAGAATTATTTTATTAAGTCATAGGTGTACAACAGCTTCTTTACACACTCAAATTTTTTTAAAGGAAAAATATGTCATCTGAGACTTACAAATTTAACATTATCAAAGAAGGAATGCTTCTACATTCTTACAAAACCACAAGAAAGAAATAACGATTCGGAGCGCCTGGGTGGTTCAGTCGGTAGAGCCTCTGACTTCCTCTGGTTTCATGATCTCATGGTTCGTGAAATTGAGCCCCACAACAGGCTCGCTGCTGTCAGCATGGAGCCTGCTTCGGATCCTCTGTCCCCCTCTTTCTGCCCCTCCACTTGTGCTTTTCTGTCTCTCAAAAATAAATAAGCATTAAAAAACAAAACAAAACAAATAAAAGAATCAACAATTAAAAAGCTAAGAAAGCCCTCCCCCCCCCTTTTTTTTTTTTAACAATTCTTCCTCCACAGTAACGTACTGTTATTAAACAATCCATTCACAAAATGGCTCTCTGCATCTGTCCTGGTGTCTTCTGCCATATCGGGGGTAGGTATTAACATTTCTTATAAATATTCATATTAAAACTGTTCAGTTTGGCAAGTGAGGATACAGTCATATTAATATGATTTAAATAAAATCCAGAAGTAGGTCTGGGGTGGTTAATTTTATGTATTGTGTAGGGGGAGCAGAGCGGAAGGTGCAGACCCTGTGGCCCCAGGCCCAGGTCCTGGGGGAATTTGGAGCTCCCTGAGTTCTGCCACCTGGCGACTGCAGGGTTGGGTGTCAGTGTGATGAGGGAGAATAAGGCAATCTGGCACCCCCCAACCCCGCCCGTGGGATCTGCGTGACATTCCTCAGGCACTTCTGGCTGCCCAAGAACCAAGGAAAGGGGCAAACAAATGGTTGACTGATAGAGATCAGAGTCAGGTAGGACCTGAGCCTCCATCAGTTTAGATGTTTTGGTAAATTACAAGAAAAAGGCAATCTTATCAGTAGCTTAATCTTCAGAAACCTGTAGACTCAGTTTCTTGGAGCTCCAACTTCACCCTCTCCTCCATAGTGACGTGCCTGGCCTCCCAAGAGCTGTCCTAGCTGTCCCTGGGGCCTCCATTGTGAATCAGGGCCCAGCACGGGGTGCGTACGTGAGCGAAACCCTTTTTCTTGGGCGTCGCAATGTGAGATTAAATTCCAGACGCTCTCACAGCCAATAACAGTAATAATAATGTGTCTTATATACATATATCTGTAGTAGTGGTTCTATTTTTCTGGGGAATCGTGATGAATTTGGGCCCACGAGTATTCAGTGAAATGATCATTAAGGGAAGTAAATTTTTTTTTTTTAATGTTTATTTTTGAGTGAGAGAGACAGACAGAGTGCAAACGGAGAGGAGCAGAGAGAGAGGGAGACACAGACTCCGAAGCAGGCTCCAGGCTCCCAGCTGTCAGCACAGAGCTTAACGTGGGACTTGAACTCACCAACAGTGAGATCATTACCTGAGCCGATCAACTGACTGAGCCACCCAGCTGCCCCTAAATTTCAAAATATTTTGGAAAAGATAACACTTTTGGCGGTTTGGGGAAGCAAGCTGGGAGAAGGCCTGTATTGGTATAATCTCTATGAAGATCATTTTGACAATAGCCATCAAGATGTAATATCTACATAATTGTTGATCCAGAAATTCTACTTTTCAAGATTTACACCATAGTTGTGCTTCCCTTTTATGAAATGAAGTATGTTAAAAAAATTTTTTACCCACACTTTTTACAATAGCAAGAGATTTTATTGAGAAAAAAAGTGTTCAGCAGAAGACAGTTTGTTAAATTACAGTTAACTATTCCGTAGTAGAATATTATAAAACTTCAAAAATGCATGAGGGTGTATTATATTTCAATAAAAAAATGGAAACCTAATGAGATGGTTCAAGTGAATTTTTAACACGGACTAATTTCTAAATTTTTTCTTTAAAGTTTATTGATTTATTTTGAAAGAGAGAGAGTGCAAGAGGTATAGGGGCAGGGAGAGAGGGGAGAGAGCATCCCAAGTAGGCTCTGCACTGTCTGCATTGCCTTGTTTTTCTTTTGTGTCATTTGGAATGTTGTGTTTTCTTTTTTATTTTTTTTTTACTTAAAAATATACAAACATTTACTGTAAATAACTTACTAAAAGAATAAATGAAAAGTATTGGGCTATATATATGGCATACTTGCTTTCCTTATGTAAATGAAACATGTTGATCAGCCAGAATATAAAGTCAAAGTGTCCAATTGTCTCCCAAAGCTTCAGCCTAGCAGGTAAATTCTCACAGGTCAAAATGTTATACTGTGTCACTGGGTTACTGTTCTTCTCCAGAGATACCTGGTCCCAGCACTGTTGTTAAATTTTAGATTCCTCAGAAATGGTGTAGCTAAAGGAGAGACTGTTCATAATGGAAATACACCTAAGAGAAAATGAAAGCCTCTGTCACCATTTTCAAGAATATTAGATGCATGTCCTTGAAAAGTCACTCAGTTTTTCTAAACTTCACCTGACAAATAGTACAAAATCTCTAGTAAACCTGATTATAAGAAAGTAGTGTTGGAAACATTTAATTTTGCACAGCCTTATGCACTGGGGTACATTAGTTACATTTTGGGTAACACATCCATTCATTGTGATAACAGTGTTGTCACATTCCCAGAAAGCAGCAGTTTTGAAGTTTGTTTTGTTTTGCTTTTTACATATGTGCCTTTAAATACTGAATTAATTCTACTACATTGTGGTCAAGCATTCGTTCAATGAAACACCTCTCCTGTCAAATTACATGCAAGCAGCATGCACAAAAACATTTTCAAATGTGCATTTAGCATGGTTTTATTTTTGTTACATGGTGAACACAATTTAGTAAAATAACAGCTCTGAAGTTTGTACGCGAATAGCACTCGTAGAAACAACTATTGTACTTGCATATTTAAATTCTGTTTTAAATGTATCGCATGGTGGTCACAGCATGGTAATGCGTGTAGAAGCTTCAACATGTTTACTAAGGTGAGATGAAGGTAAAGATAAACAGAGAGGGTTAGGGTCAGGGTTTGGAGTTTAGGGGTCAAGGTTGGGGTCTGGGTCTAGTGGCTAAGGGTTAGGGTCAGGGTTAAACATAACTTGTCCCCTTCCTGTTCCTCATCATCTCTCCAGGATGCACAGGACTTGCCCAGGGTCACCCGTGAGGCAGAGATCAAACTGGACCATGGGTTTTCTACTCTCCCGACCCCCATCCTGGGCTCTAATAGAAGAATGAAATGTCTGCTGGTTACGGTCTGTTTCAAATCCAGCCCAAACTCAGTCAAGAGCATGGAGGGCCTCAGAACTCATGCAGGTTCTTTCTGCCCTCCTTCCCTGGGAAGGGTGCTGCTGGCCCCAATCTGCATGGGCAGTTCCAGGTTCCAGCATAGGTCTGACCCACGAGGATACGTGGGAGACAGGTGTGGATTTATATAGCACGGGTGGAGTGGTCTACCAACCCCTAAGTGCAGCCTTCTTTCAGGCTGGTGGGACCCTCCTAGCACTGGCTGGGTCCTTTGTCCTATCCAAGTGACCAGCAGTAGACTGCCAGGTCTCAGACAGAGCAACCCTTGGCCTCTGACCACCCAGGCAGGCATCTGTAGTCTTCAAGCTCAGACCAGCCTGGGTGTTGACAACCCCGGACTGTGTTCCTGGCAATTGAACAGTCCATGGGCAGTGTAGACAGTCCCACTAGATGTTTTCATTTCCAGCATTTGTGTGGTTGAGACAAGTGCCTCCTCCCTCACTTCTAGTCTGCCAAGAAAGATAATAACCCTCCAAATGTGAATGTGGCCTTGGCCACTACAGCCACACAGCAGACTGGCCCTGCAGTCCTTTGGCCTCCCAGTTGTAATGTAAGCCTTTGACATGCATACTCATTAGGAGTCAGGGATATAGGACCAACTGTGTCTCTCACTGATGCTGCATGGTCTCAGAGAGCCACATGCACGACCCAGGGACTGTGGCCTCCAGAAAGTCTGCAAAGTGTGGATTCCATGTTGTGGAATAATTCGTGAGC
Source organism: Panthera uncia (assembly GCF_023721935.1). Classification (NCBI taxonomy): domain Eukaryota; kingdom Metazoa; phylum Chordata; class Mammalia; order Carnivora; family Felidae; genus Panthera; species Panthera uncia. The sequence goes on from NW_026057589.1 coordinate 25,852,442, forward strand.
CTCTCATTGTTTCTCATTCCTTACCATCTTCACATTTGGCCTCTGCTCTTTGTAAAGGAGAGCGAAGAGACTGGAAAATGAGCTAGTTTGTTCTTTGGGGCTGGGTGATTAATGTGGCCGGGATGCAGGTGTGACTCCTGGTCTCCCTCCTCCCAGGGACATGAGTGAGGTCTGTGTGCCCTCCGGTCTCTGAGCACAAGGATCCAATGCCCAATACAGGAGCCTTGGGTTTCCCACCAACAGCACAGTTGCTTTTTCAGCAGGTGAAAGAGGACAGCAAGAGCACTGGATGGGCAGCTGCAGCCCCAGCCCTAAGTGAACACCTTCCTTCCTTGGGCACGGCGGGTTCCACAGCTGCGCATTCGGCCATCAGTGATGCGGAATCAGCTGCTTTCTGAACCCTTCATCTGTTCTCATGCCCAGGCTCAGCACCTCCGCTTTCCTTTGGGAACTGCATTTGGGAACTGTTGATTCTGTCTGTTCAGCCCCATCGTTTCGCCAGGGTGCCATTCCCACCCAGCCCCGAGGTTCTGTGAGATGATGGGCCCACCCTGCCTGGGCGTAGGCAGGTGGCCCCGGTCTAACTGGTCATGGGTCCCCATCCTGTTTGGGGTTATAATTTCATGGGTTGGGCATGAGACCCAGCTGTAGTCCTCCCATTAGACTCTCAGTATGGTGACAGAGTCTTTGTCATTACTGTGGATTGTGGTGGGAGAGGGAAACCAACACCCCAGCAGAACCAGAGACAATCAAACAGAGGAGAGGAGGAAGCCCAACAATGGTGTCTCAGTTCCTGGATGAGCAGCACCTTTAGATGTAAGTGATCCAAGACTGTGAGCTGAACTTCTGTCACTTGCAACTAAAAGTCCCATCTCCTTCACTAATAATAAAATAAACATGTTTGGGAGCGATTTTATATAAGTATTGTGTTAAGTGGTAAAGTCTGGAGACACCCTTTAAAATGATAATTGTTTCTTGTTAATGTTTATTTACTTATTTTGAGAGAGGGCATAAGTAGGGGAGAGGGGCAGAGGGAGGGAAAGAATCCCGAGCATGCTCTATGCTCAGTGCATAGTCCGATTCAGGGCTCAATCCCATGACCCCGGGATCGCCACCTGAGCCAAGATCAAGAGTCAGACGCTTAACCAACTGAGCCACCCAGGCACCCATAAAATAGTAATTCTTAATCTGGAGAGACTTTGGAGCGTCTATCCAGGTAAAATGGATGGGTGGTCCACTTATATGTGGATTCAAAAATTTTCTGTGTGTGAATTTTTGAAAAATCATACCGTACAGTCCCGTAAATATACTTTCTCTTCCTATGATTTCCTCAACGACATTTTCTTTTCTCTGGGTTACTTTTTCGTAAGATTTCAGCATATGATACAAACAACATGCACAATATGTACTAATGCACTGTATCAGTAAGGCTTCTGCTCAGCAGAAGTGGTTAGTGGTTAGGTTTGGGAAAGTCAGAGTTATTCATGGAGTTTTTACTTCATGGGGGGTTGTTGCCCTAACCCTCACATTGTTTAAGAACACATCAACATTGGTACATGTAACAGACCATCATTTTTGGAAGGAATAAAATTAGATGAGAGTATTTAGTAGAAAAGACCCCAAACCTGCCAAACCAGTGAGTGAATACGCATTAGCATGAGATGCCCTGGTGACATGTAATCCTGCCCGATGTTGACATGAGGCAGATAGTTACTGTTCTTGCATCTTTTGTGTAAATTTTGGCAAATGTACACACCTGTGAGACCATCTCCAGGATCCAGGACATTTCCTTCACCCCCAGAGTCCCCTCACGTCCATTCAAAGTAAACCCCACCCCCTGCCTGCCATTTGCCGGACAAATATGCATCTGCCTTCCCTCCCTGTCCACCTGCTTTCCCTGTTCTCTGACCTTGGGGTCATGAGACGGGACAGTCTCTCTCTACAGGACATCTGAACCTCACTGTGACGTGGGGATGTGCACCAGCAATTTGCTCATGCCCACGTGGTCTCTCGTATGCACGGTCCTACCTCTTGTTTATTCATTTACTAGTGGATGGACATTGGGTGGTTTCCATGTTTGTGATGGTTGTAAATAAATGCCTTTAACAGTGGATAGTACGAGTTTAGGAAAAACGGATGTTTATTGTTATAAGAAAGTAAATTATGCTCATACCACACATAGATATTTGAATAAAGGATAAAGAAGCAATATTTCTTCAGAGTCCCACTACTCAGTTGTAACCACCAGGCTATTTTGCTGTGTTTCTTCCCAAACTGTGCCATGTGTGTGTATGTACATAAAATCGTGATAATTGGGAAAGTAATGCAAATGTAATTTTGTTCTTGTCGTTTATAATGAACATGAGTGTCTTAGTGTGGGTTTTCTGGGGAAGCATAACATATAACATTTATTAAAAGGAATTGGCTCATACAGTTATGGAGGCTGGGAGCCCCCTGACCTGCAGCCAGCCGACTGCAGACCCGGGAGCTGGTGATGTGTGTGGTGTGCATGTGTGTATGTGTGTGTGTGTGCGTGGTGTATCTGTGTGTGTATACCTGTGTGTGTACTATAAGGAATTGGCTCACACACTTATGGAGGCTGGGAGCCCCCTGACCTGCAGCCAGCCTGCTGCAGACCCGGGAGCTGGTGGGGGGGGGGGTCAGAGCCTGAGCCAGGAAGCCCGGGAGCACAAGCACAGCAGGTGCACATTCTGGTCCAGGGGCAGAGAAGCCCAGGTCCTGCTCAGCAGCCAGGCGGAGAGGGGTTTACTCCCCTTTCTGCTGTATTCAGGCCTCAGTGCACTGGACGAGGCCCACCCTCACTAGGGAGGGCAGATTCAGGTATGAACCTCACCCAGAAGCACCTCACAGTTGCACCTAGAATGCTGTTTGGCACACAGAGAGATTGATTTTAGGACAAATCATTTACACAGCCGTGTGGAAGGTATTCCGTTGCTAATCCGCCTTCTCAAAGACAGGGATTTTGTCTGTAAACTTCAGACCCAGAAAATTGACTGTTCTGCCAACATGAGGCGATTATCTGTCCTCCCTGAAGCAGAGCGCTGTTTCTCTGGATCCCCTCCTCGCTGTGTGCCTGCGCTGGGCGCTGTGTGCACAGTGAAGCTAGAGGCCCCCAGAGGAGACCGCCAGGAGCCTCGTGCAGACGCACAGGAACAGAGGCGGGGCAGTGTGGCACTGTGTCCAGAAGGGGCCGGTGGGGCCCTGACCAGAGAAGCCTCCGGGCCTCCCTCCCCTCTGCTGTGGCGCAGGGGGCAGGGCTCACAGGCTCGCTGGGCGGTGCTCTTGCAGAGCATGGGACGGGGGCTTGCAGCATGAGAGAGGGAAGCTAGTTCTGAAAGCCTCAGTCTCCTCCCTGTGCCTTCACAGTGGAGACCGAGCATTCACGCAGCATTGTGCCCACTGGGAAGAAACATCACAAGAAAGACCCCCTTCCACTTCTGCACAGGACACACACACCGTCTCTTGTTTCGCTGCTTCTCAAGGGCATCCGGGCCCCTGGAGAATCTCTCAGGACTGCATTGTGGGATCACCTTGAGAAGCTCAGAGTCCTCAGGCAGTGGCACCTGCCCTTCCACGCATGCCGTGCTGCCTGTGATGCTTGAGCCCTGCATGCTGCCCACATCCAGGAAGTTTGGGGATTTTGCCCAGACCAGGGTGGGGGGGGGGCCCCCCCCCACCCCCCTTTGCCGGGGGCCCCGGGGCCCCCCCCCCCCCCCGCCTCACCATCTGCATGTTCTGTGGGATGTTGGTGTAGGGGGCATCCTGGCTCTGGGTGACACACCCCAGGACAGTAGAGAGCAGGGTCTGGCTTAGGCTGGGGCCTGACCCCGAGTCCAGGCAGTGCAGAGCCTTGCCCAAGGGGCTGCATGAACCCCTCAGTCTTCTCCTCATGGGGACAGGGGGCATTTATTTCTGCACCTCCTCTACCCTCAGTGAGTAGTGAGCCCAAGTTCAAGATGCCCACAGATCAGGTGTCTGTGAGAGCATGTTTCCTGGCTCCCAGACAGCACCTCTTTGCCGTGTCCTCACTTGGTGGAGAGGTGAGCAAGCTTTGTGGGGTCTCTTGTAAGGGCCCCACTCCCATCCATGGAGGATCCATCCTCCTCAGCTAAGCACCTCCCACAGGCCCCTCTCCTAACACCATCATCTTGGGTGCTGGGATTCTAACACGAGCTTGGGGGGCACATGACCATTCAGACCATAGAGGTATGGCATCTCCAGCCTCACTCCCAGTGTCTCATGAAGGGGTCTCCACCTTCCACAGACACTGCCTTCGGAAGTCCCAGATGAACCTGTCCTCTGTTCCCTGCAGTCATGTCTTCAAAGCCACAACCTTCCTCGTAGCCTCTCTGTTGGGGGTCAAGCTGCTGCAATGGCATATATTTCGGGTACAATGTAGGCCAGGTGTTCATCTGAGCACTCAGGGCTGTGCAGGTATGCTGTGACCAGGAACCCTTGTCCCCATGCCTGAGTGATGGAGCCAGTGTGTGCCATTTGCCCCGGGCCCTTCCGGTTGTGGGACTTCTGCTCAGACTTGAGCTCTGGTCCCCATAAGCAGGAAAGGCTAATGTGACAGAGTGAGACTGGGCATGTTAATGTTTGCACCCCTGGATTCAGGTAATGTGCTCCTCTGTCTCATCTCCTCTGCTTCTCACTGTGCCATTCAAATTTACTTAAAGAGCCTTGTGATTCCAGCATACTAGTTTGGTCGATGAGCCTTTGTGGTCCATGACCTCTGGGGTAGCTTGTCCGGCAATGCACCTGGAGGACACAAAGCGGTGTCTTCACCACCTCCTCCAGCTGCAGCTCCTCCCGGTGCTCCAGAGGTGGAAGGAGACTTCCTGCCTGCCTTCGAGGGACCGTGCAATTATGGAGGCAACAGGCCCCAGAAAACAAACCCCATGTTCTCCTTCTGTGAGTCGGACACAAGGTCTGGGCTGGCCCAGAAACAACTGTTCCTCAGGGTCATCAACCTCAAGAGATTAAATGTCACCTGGCGTGTAGGGCTGTAGCCTCTGTAAGATCAAACATTTTGGGTAACAAGAGTTTGGCACAGCCAGTTGGTCACATATGTGCATGTGACCATGTGACATGTTTGTGGATAACATGTCCTGAGGCCCTAAGTAGCCACACGACGTCCAGACAGTCACCGTGATGGCATGACTTTGCATGCAGGGGCAGCCCTCAGGCACCGCCTCCTGACTGCTTGCTCTCTTCTCTGCTGTGCTCTAAAAAGTGAAGCTGCAGGATGGCTGGAACATAGACCATGGAAGGTAGGAGGTGGTTGCTCTTGAGGAGAGGCATGCTGGCCGCAGTGACATGAGCAAGAGATGGGGAAACTGTGAGCAGCAGATCCAAGAAATAAAAAAGCCAGTAGATGGGTAAGGGGGTGTCAGGGCTGCTTCCTTGGGAACCTCATTGCTTTACTGTTCAATGAGCCGTGGCTTGGCCTTCCAGACATGTGTGCCAAAGCCCCAGTGGGACCTGGGATCGCCCAGGCATCTCTACCGTGTGCTTGTCAGCCATAACTCAAGCTTGTGTCCTTCTCACCTTCTGAGGATCAAGGGTATCGGTGGTCCTTGCGAAGTACATCCTATGTCTTCACAAGTTTGCAAACATCACAGTTTGCCAGGGAGTGACACTGGGGACCTGGATTCCTGATGCAGTACTTTCTGACTTCAAGATGTCTATTCATTGGCAACCTGGTGAATTTTGTAAATAGGGCCCATGTTTAATTCAGCTGCATCGAAGTTAATAGGATCGAATAAGGTCCTTTCATAATACGTTAGTTGACATCAAATCCAATGAGATACTTCTGAAAATCTGAGTTGACCGAGAAGGCTTTTCCAGAAAACGAGCCCTGATTCATGAAGCAGCAACTGAAAGATTTGTCTTGTAGTTGAGACCCTTCCTATAAGCTCCCCTCCCATGGCTTGTGTCAGGTCTCCTGCTGCTGCCAAGTGGGGATCAGCCCCAGGGTTGGCCTCCTGTCCATGACATTGTACTCGGCCTCAGCACAAGCAGATGGACTGCTGGCATGGAGTCTGGAACCGGGAACTAACATAATCTGATCCCAGATGTAATTTCTAAGGGGATCCAGGGTGCAGAGCAGAGCCACCAGTTACACGGGGCTGGTGTAGAGAGATGTCCATGGTTTTGGAACAACCCCTGGACACCCTGATCCCACCTCCTCCTGCCACCAGCAGATACTGAGAAATTCCATTCCAGGTCATTGAGGGACATCTGCTCAGGGACGTGGAGGGCAGCAAGTTGTCCCCAGCTCTGACTGCTCCCCACTGTGGGCCCATCCATGGCAGCATCAAGGCATCTTTGGCCTCAACCACTGTTTCAGGAAAACGCTTGAAAAAGTCAATCTCAGCATTTATTTCCAGGGTTCCAAGCCACATCTGAGGAAGGAAAGATCGGCAACAATGCAAAGAGAGCCTCTCAGCCCAGCCCTGCTCACCAGCCCCGAGGTCCAGGGGTCCAAGGATCCAGAGGGAAGGACTCATGGGGTTGAGTAAGACAGTCTCCTCAGCATTGACTCCACAGGGGTGTCACTTTCTTGGCTTAACCCCCTCTAGCCCGCAGATATCCAACAGAATATGTGGGCTTTCTGGAAACTTGAGGGCTGTAGTGGGTGGTGGGGGCATTCTAGGCCCTTGTTTTTGAGGAAAGATGCCGCGTGGTTAAGACCCCAGGCCTGGGTGCTCTGGGGATGGGCAGGCTGTAGGTGTGTTCAGAGGTCATGGCAATGCTCAGGGCTGTGTGGTCAGTGGTGGGCCTGGGTTCAGTGGGCCCCTTGCAATGCCCTTCCTGCACAGAGTGGGGCTTTTCTGTCTCTGTAACCCCAGTGACTGGTTGGGGCCTGTGCCAAGGTAGGCACTTAGGAGGTGTTAAAAATAGAATATTAGAACTAGTCCAGCCCAGTATGCTGCTCCCGCCTACCCAAGCCGCTCTGGTATCTCTCCTGATGCCTGCTTGGCATGATGTATCTGGAGGACCAGTGCCTGGGCAGAAGCTGTGCCCATTGGTGGTCAACAAGAATTCCTTGAATGCCTGATGTGTTAAGGAACTTGTCTGATCCCAATGTGAAGGGTGAGGAGACAGTTGTTGGGGTGGGGAGTGGGTCAGAGTGAGTAGGGGAAGGGATCGGATTCAATGGCTGGAATCCCCCAAGACTCTGATACTTGGAGGGGCCCAGAGATGGTGTTCATGGGTAAGGCGTGCACCTTCCCTCCCAGCCCATTTTATCCCTCTCTGACCCACCTCTCAGAAGTCTTCATGGGAGGGCCCCCTTGTAGGTAACCTCTGATGTGTCTGATGACCAAAGTGTCACCCGGATCACATACTTGAGCAAGGGGTGTCCTATGAGGATTCTGACCCTAAACCATGAAATGCATGTGCAAACTTGGAACACCCCTCTCCAGGATAACATCCTCAGTCAGGACTGAGAGAAGGAGCCCCCTGGCACGGAAGTGGGTGCTTGGTCCTCATGCCCTCAGAACAGGGCCTTTCCCACGTGCGAGGGAGGCACTTGGTATGTTGTCCATCACTTCCCCACTCTCTGGTCCTTGCCTCTCCCCACAGGGGCCCTTGCAGGAAAAGCTTCTTAGGGTTCATCCCTTTCAATTTCCCTCTTCCTTCCCTCATTGAGGAAAGTTCTGAAGCACATTCTCTTGTTCCTTTGTAAAATCATTGTTTCAGAGTTGGAAACATCACCAGGAGACAGCTGAGTCCAGTGTTGTCTTTGCTGATACTTAATCAGGGGAGCTCAAGAGGCAATCAGAACCACTGCAGGTCCCGCCAATGTCCTCACTGGAACGAATACCACCATCAGGACATCAGGACTCATTGATTTCAGGACAGCCCTGCCCTCGGTACTGGTGCTCCTCCTTCCTCTTAACTGTTGTGGGTTTTTAGTTAGTTGTTGTGTGGTGTGAAAGACAGGGGTCTGGTGTTATGCTTGGGGCTGTCCAGTTTTCCCAGCACCATTCATTGAAGAGACTGTCTTTTCACCATTGTGTATTATTGGTTCTTTTTGGGGGAATTAATTGCCCACATATGTGTGGATTTGCTTCTGGGCTCTGCATTCTGTTCCATTGGTTGTCTCTTAGCCCATAACATACTGTTGGTTACTGTAGCTTTGTAATATAGCTTCAGATCAGGGAATGTGATGCCTCCCGGTTGGTTCTTCTTTATACAGATACTTTGGCTAGTCCTCTGTGGTTTCATACACGTTTTAGGATTTTTCTAGTTCTGTGCAAAATGGTACTAGAATGTTGATCAGGAGGGATTACGTTGCATCTGTACGTCACTTTGGGTAAAATGACAATTCTATAATATTCATTTTTATAATCCAGGAACACATAATATCTTTCCATTTCTTCATCTATGTCTTACCATTTTCAGGGTATACGTTTTTCATGTCTGTGGTAAAGTTTTTTCCTAACTGTTTTCTTAACTTCTTTTGATGGTTCATTATGAGTTTGTCCAATGTAATGATTTTTGTATCTTGATTTTGTATACTACAATTTCACCGAGTTTGTTTATTTGTTTTAACTTTTTTTTTGGTGGAGTGATGTGGTGGAAGATGGGAACTCAAAATGGCATGTTTCTACCATATCCTAGGTCATTCACAACATCCACAGCATAGTGGCCACTAATATAATTCTACCACGGTGTCCTTTAGTACTATGTTGCATCTTGTGAACTGTGTCCAGGTAGGGTTTGGCCTCCATCATGAAATTTTATGTGTTCTACACTTTTCTGGTATGTTACTAATATACCAGATTAATATACCAGTTGTTTTGAGAAGTAGTGTAGTTTCCATGAATTTCCAACATATAGAAAGTCTGCCACAGCAGTAGAAATACTCTTTATCTCTACACTCAGCTTCACCAGCTGTCATTTTCCACAGTTGCTACTTCTTATGACATACTTCTTTGTTTTTTACTCAAAACATGACACCTTCCCCAGGAACTGTCATAGAACTCCCAAACAGGGAAATCATTATGGTTTCTTCATTATAATCTAATCCAGAGGCAACTTCAACTGTCATCACCTGCCCAAACTCTGTGACAATGACTCTTCCTGTTGTGACCCACTTTACTGTTCTTGAGACTTTCACTCACTTCACAACCACGATGGATTTAAAGATCACAGAGGGCTCCAATCTGGGCAGGCTTTTCTGTGTGGCTTCTGTAATTTAGTATGTTTTCAATCTTCTTTCATGTCATGATATGTTTTAGTACTTCAGTCATGACTTTAATTGTGGTTCAATTTACAAATCATAATAGTAACCATTTAAAAGATTTTTTGTAAAGTTTTTAAAATGTTTACTTATTTTTGAGAGAGAGAGAGAGAAAGAGAGAGGGAGAGAGAGAATGAGTAGTGGAAGGGCAGAGAGAGAGAGAGAGACAGAATCTGAAGCAGGCTCCAGGTTGGCTTTGTGAAACATGGAGTCATAAAGCCCCTTGGAAATGTTGGCCTGATACTTTGCTTACAGAGTTCCCAGCAGGCTCACCAGGTGAGCAAAGAAGGTCACTTCCTGGCAGGGGCAGGAACCTCAGGATATCTTGGGGACCTCATGAAGAGGAGTTCGCTCAATTCTACAGGTATTGCAGGCCTGTCTGATAGCAAGTATTTGGCTTGGCTTCTGGCCTGGAGAGGCTACTAAAAGTTCAACCCGGAGATTCCTTATAAAAGGTTCCAACAAAGCAAACTTTAAAAGATCCTCATGATCAGTCGCTATTCTTGCTGAGCTTATGTAAACAATTAGGCCAGATTTGTTAAGACTGGACTTGTTCTACAAATGCATTGGTCTCGATTTGGCTATCTTTGGAAAGGGGGGGAGGCGTTTAGAGGGAAAACTATGTTTCAACAACGCACAGTTATGGATGTTAAATTCTAGTTCTGTTTGCCTTTAAATGTTTGTTGTTTGCCTAAACTAGACAACTTGAGGTAAACTTCAGAAAAATTGTCACAGTATTTCACATATAGACAATCTTCTGTGCTTGTTATTCTGTGGGGATAATAATAAGACCCCATGGGCATATGATTATTTAAACAACTGGAAAACAGGATGGATCTCCTAATATGCAAACCATATCTTCCCTAAACCTGATCTGACAGTTACCAGAAACCCACCCCTTTTGAAGACTTGGAGGTTGACTTTACAGACAAACAACCAAATAGAGGATTCAGTTTCAGGTATCACCCCATGGATCCATCACTCCAGAGCTAAGAAGGCCAACTCAGAGGAACCCTCAACCTGGTGAAGTGATCCAGATCCAGTCAACCCGCTTAAACTGACCCTCAAAAAGACACTGGCCCCGGACATCTCCAGCCCTGCTCCAGCCACACCCCGGAAGCTGGCTGGCCTGCACACGGCAAAAGCTTGAGGAATCAATGTGTGGACTGAGCCCAGGGGTTCGGATGCAACTGTGCCAGCCCTTGCCCCTTACTGGTGTCATCGCCCTGATCTTGCTTCTTGCCGTCGGGCTAACAGAGACGGCACCAACAAGCTGGACGTGGAACGGATTGCAGACTCCCTGGGAACCCGACAAAGCCAAATCAACTCCCTGGCAGCAGTGTGCCTCCAAAATAGGCGAGCCCTCGACCTCCTCACTTCAGAAAAAGGAGGGACTTGTATCTTTCTGGAGGAGGAACGTTGCTATTTTGTACGCCAATCAGGAATAGTCAGGACTAAGGTTAAGGAACTCAAGGAAAGAATTCAACATAGACAACAGGAAAACATCAGTCAATGGAGAGGATGGGATCTCACAGACTGGGCATCCTGGCTTCCTGTCCTGGCAGGGCCCCTCCTTTCCATAATTTTACTTGTGACCATTGGCCCCTGTAAACAAAATACCCTGGTACGTTTTATTGAAAACACCGTTGCTCGCCAAACTGTAGCACATATCTTAGCCTTCAGAGGGTACCAACCCCTAGAGCAAAAAGTGATGCCTAATAAAAGATTTTTAAGAAGGCGTTAAAGGGCAGAATGTTGGGAAAATGAATAAAGTTTTACACCATAAGATGGCCAATGGGACTAAAACAAGCTCTGGTCTCTAGCTCGGAGACCCCTCTTCCCGGTTCTTCTTGCCGTTTGCTGGGGGCGCAAAAACCCGTCACAGATATGGAAGCTGACAACTATAAATTACCCTTCCCCCCTTCATTCGGGGCTCAGATCTCTGGAGAAAAGGTCTCCTCTGAGCCTGCCAGTGTTAAATAAATCTCCAATCCACCAAGATCTCCTAGTGCCGCTTGGTTTTTCTGCCAGCGTTCCAGCCTGGTTCTGTAACAGCACCAGCCAGGAAGACACAGGAAAAGACAACAAAATAAGGTTCATGTTATAGGAAAGAGAAGCTAAACATAAAACAAAAACAAAAACAAAAAACTTCGGTAATTTTCCTTCAGTCCATTACTGTCATTTGAAGAGAGATTTGAGGTCTTCCACTGGTTCACAGGAATTAGAATGCGTGTCAGCTTGCATACTAGATTCCTGTGAGGAAGGTCCAGGTTTAATTCTTGATATGTGAGTCCATGAAGAATGGCCTTCTAATTTTACTATAGTGGAAGTACATAATATAACCCAGTAAGGGCACCTTCCATTCTGGAGTTAAAACCCCTGCTGTATTGGACTTCCAATCCTTTAAATATATCATGTCTCCTGCGTTTATATGGGGTGGGTTTCTGGTAACTGTCAGATCAGGATCAGGAAGGCTATGACTTGCATATTCATTTAGATATGTATCAATTAACCTGGCCTCAAGTGAATAATTAAATAAAGCACTATATTTATAGTTTATATTTATATTTATAGTGTAGACTATTTATAGGTATACAGTGAGAAAAGACTTTCCATATGCAACTATTGGAGGAGTCCATCCCATTTTTAGTTGTTTAAGCAATCATATGCCCATGAGGTCCTGTTACTATCTGCACAGAATAACAAGCAAGAAGATTGTCCATACCTGTGCTATTGTGACAATTTTTTTTTCAAGTTTATCTCAAGTTGTCCAGCTTAGGCAAACAATATTTGTAGACTATCAGAACTAGAATTTTACATCCACGAAGATGCATTATTGAAACATAGTTTTTCTCTCTCGAAACCCTCATTTCCAGAAGAAGCCAAATCAAGACTAATTCATTTGTAAAACAAGTCCAATTTTCACAAACTTGGCCTAATTATTTACATAAGCTCAGCAAGACTAGTGATTGATCATATAGATCTTTGAAAATTTGCTTTGCTGGAACCTCTTTCAGAAGGAACCTTTAGATTGAAATTCTAGTAGCCTCTCTAGGCCAGAAGCCAAGTCAAGTACTTGCCGTCAGACCTGCCTGCAAAACCTGCAGCTGTGGGTAGATTCCTCTTCATGAGGTCCCCACAGTATCCTGAGGTTCCTGCACCTGCCAGGAAGTGACTTCTTTACTCACCTGATAAGGCTGCTGGGAACTCTGTAAGCCAGGTATCAGGCCAACATTTCCAAGGGGCCTTATCGGCATCATGCTTCATAGTCAATCTTAGTTTCTTAACGATGTTACCATTCTGGCCAGGGTACTAACTTCTAGCCATAGGGCGGGCTTTCTCCTCCCCGTAGAGTAGCCACGGTTGAGGGGATGGCAGCCTGAGTGATCAACATGAAAGTGTTGCAATAACACCATACTTCTCAAAAGGCCCTGAAATGAGGGTAAAGGAAGGAAAGAGTATGCATCAAGTTTGCACCAGCCCAGAATCCAGATGAAAAGACTCATTGCCCCACATCATGGGCGCCATATAAATGATGAAGTTTTTGGGGGTGATAGTGGGGTTCGCAGGGTCTGGAACCCATGCCAAGAAAGAATTCTTGAAGACGTCTTTGGTGCAAAAAGGTGATTTTATTAAAGCACAGGGACAGGATCCGTGGGCAGGAAGAGCTGCCCCTTGTGTTTGCATTTTAAATTTATTTATAGTTTCCAGTGGATTTTGGTGTAGGTTGTAAAGTTTGTGTGTACATTTCACTTCATATGGTTTCCAATTAATTCTTCCTTAACTATTTTTGGCGGAGTTGGGGGATAGTGGGCTCCACTTAATTTTCAATTTCCAAGATGTCATGGATTCAGCGGGCGGCCAGGAGGGGGCGCTGCCTCCACGGACCTGCGAGCCCAGCGTGTCCTGCACTACCGCCACCGCCTGCAGGGGGCGCCTGAGCCCCGCTCCCCGACGCCGGCGCCCGCACGCGCATTCAGCCCTCCTCCCGCGTGACAGGAGCTCCGCTTCCTCAGGACCCGCGCTGGGGGGGTTTTCGGGGGGATGTGGGGCCGCGGCCGCAGACACCGGAACCGGGTCTCCTGAGGACCCGCTGTGGGGGCTTCGGGAAGATGTGGGCCGCGTCTACACTGTCAGAAGCCCCGCCTCCTCAGGACCCGCTGTGGGGGATTCCAGAGGACGTGGGGCCGCGTCCAAGAACACGGTCTCCTCAGGACCCGATGTGGGGGGATTGAGGAGGACGTGGGGCGGCGTCCACGCCGACAAGAACCCGTCTCCTCAGGATCCGCTGCAGGAGGAGCAGGAGGAGAAAGCGAGGCCGGCGGGGGGGGGGGGGAGGAGGAGCTTCCGGAGCGGGGACGCTGAGGGGGGTTGGTGTTCAGGGGACCCGGAGGGGGAAGGGCCCGGCGCGGCATCGTGCGCGGCGACGCTGTGTCCCCGAGGGGCTGTGCGCGCGGCCGTCGGGTCTTCCCGCTTCGGGCTCCGGGGCCGCGGGGCCGCGCGTCCGTGTTCCTGCTCCGCGCCGACTCGGTTCCCGCAGCGTCCTCGCGCGGTTCGCGGTCCGGGAGCAGGTGCCCGGGCGGTGCTCGCGCTCCCGCCGCTCTGGTCGCGCGGGGTCCCTCCCGCCTCCGCGCGCGGGTCGGGGTGTCCGTCCCGTGTCTGCCACGGCGTCGTGGGGAATTCGGTGCGACGGCCCCGCATCTGCAGGTCGCTCCGGGCAGGACGGACGTGCTCACTGGGGTCGGTTCCTCCGCGTCCAGGGGCACAGAGTGGTGGCTTTGCATCCCTGTGCGACTTCCTCCGTTTCTGTCCCCAGTGTCCTGTCCTCAGAGGGCAGGCCTGTCGCCTCCTGGCTTAGATTTCCTCCCGGGCACGTCGTTCCTTGTGACGCGGTTGTACGTGGGACCGTCTGTTTCCGGCGCGTGGTCGGGAGTGTGTAGATGTGCGCGTGGCGTTTGTGTGTTGCTCTCGTAGCCTGCGGGTGCGCTTACCTATTAGTTCTGTTTACCTTAAATATAGCGCCGCCGGTTCCCACCAGCAAAAACGGGTGTGTTTGGCAGGACGAGAGTTTTCGCCCCCCTGTGATTGGCGTATTTCCCTCGGCACCACGACTGCAAGCTTCAGCCGTGTCGTGGCAGGTGTCAGAAGTCCCGCTCCTGGCGAGGCCGAGCCCATTCCGTCGCGTCGAGACCGCATCCTGTTTATTTATTCGTCTGGCCGCGGTCGCTCGGGTTGCTTCCGTGTTTGGGCTGCGGTGAAGGGGCTGCTGTGAACCCGGGAACAGGCACGTGGGCTCAAGGCTTCGCTTTCAACTTCCGGGCGTGTGGGCAGAGGTGGCGTCTGTGTTAGCTTCCTGAGGAACCACGTACTGTTCCCTGCGGCCGCGCCGTGTTACTTCATTCCTTTACGGGACGGAATAATATTGCCGTTCATGGGTCTGCCCCAGTTTGTTTCTCCATTCGTCCCCCCACCCGGGATCATTTGCATAGTTTCTACCTTTCTGCTATCTTGAAGAGTGCTGCTGTGTATGTTTGTGCCCGTGCTCTTTTTTTCAACTACTGTTTTCAATTCATCCGGATACCCATCTCGGAGTAGAGTTGTTGAGCCATATGGTAATTCTGTGTTTTTATCTTTTTGAGGAAATGCCAAACTATTTTACACCTAGGCTCCACCATTTTACATTTCCACAAGCACGTTTAAGGGTTCCAATTTGTCAACATCTTTGCCAACATTTGTTATTTTGCAGTTTTCTTGATGATAGCAATTTTAGTGTGTGTAAAAGGGTATCTAACTGTGGTTTAAAGCTTCATTTCCATAAAGACTAATGACGTTTAACATTTTTACATGTCTATTCACCATTGGTATGATCTCCCCGGGGAAAGGTATATCTGAGTCCTTCTCCATTTTAAAACTTGTTTGTTGTTGTTGTTGTTGTTGATGATGACGATGAGTTGTACCAGCTCTTTACATATTCTGTATAACAGAATAATGTATAACAAGACAAATAATGTGCAGATATTTTCTTCCATTCTAGGCATTGCCTTTTCTCTTTTGGGATAGCACCATTTGATCTACAAAGGTTTTTAATGTTGAGGAAACTAAATTTATCTATTTTTTTCCCTTGCTTGCGCTTTGGTATCAGCTCTAAGAGCATTGTTAAACTCAATGCTCATGACGATTTATCTCCATTTATTTCTTCTAGAGTTTATAAGTTTGCCTCTTACATTCAAGCTTTTGATCCACTTTGAGTTAATGTTTGTATGTGGTGTGAGGGTAAGGGTCCAGTTTCGTTCCTCTGTGTGTGTGATAGCCAGTTGTCAAGCACCATTTGTTGAAAAGACCATTGTTTCCACAATCGTATGTTGTCCACCCTTGTCAAAATTCAGTTGGCCATAGATGAAAGGGTGTATTTCTGGGTTTTCAATTAAATCCCACTGATCTGTATGTATATCTTTATGAGAGTATCACAATGTTTATTTACTGTTGCTTTGTTTGAAGATTTGCAATTGGGAAGTATGAGCTTCTACCTTTGATTTTCTCGATTGTTTTGTTTATTTTGTAGTCCCTTGATTTTCCATATGACTGTTAGGATTAGCTTGTGCATTTCTTCTCAGAGGCCTTTGTAAATTTTCCTCGGAATCACATTGAATCTACACGTTGCATTGGGTACTATCGCCATTTAGCAATAGTACATTTCAGATTGTCTTTAATTTCTTTCAGTAGTGTTTTTTACATCTATTCCCAAGTATTTTATTGATGTTGATGTTACCTAAAATGGAATTGTTTTCTTAAATTCTTCCTCATAAGATTCATTGTTAGTGTATACAAATAAGTGAGATATTTGTGCATCAAAATTTTTGCCGTGTAACTTTCCTGAATTAGGTGACTAACTCCAATAATTTTTGTTGATTTTTGGGGAAGTTCTTGATATAAGATGATGTCCTCTCTGGTTTCTGAATAGATATAGTTCTACCTTTTCCTTTCACATGTGGATGCCTTTTTTCTTTCCGCATCGCTCTGGGTAGAACTTTCAGTACAGTACTGAGTAATGAGTGAAAAGCCTGCATCTTGGCCTTGTTCCCGGTATCAGAGGAAACCTTACAGTCTTCAAAATTGAGAATGATGTTTGCTATACGTTTTTAAACAAATTACTCTTTATTCTGACTTTTTTGTGTCTATGTCATGAACTAGCATTGGATTTTGTTTAGAGCTTTTTCTGTATCAATTAACAATTGATTAACAACCAATTAACAATTCATAACAATGCTTGGTTTCAGTGTGTTGAATAACCCTTAAATGTCTGGGGTAGACTTGCTTATGGTGCGTGATTCTTTTATGTGCTTTGGTTTTTTATATCACTGTATTCTCTGGAGGATTGTTAGATCTGTATTTAAAAGGATACAAATATGTTTTTTTTTTTTCTGGTTTTGTGTTGTATTGATGTTATATGACTGGGAAAGGTATTAGGGTTTAAAGAACTATGGCTGTGTCCAGAATAAGTTATGGGGATGGGATGAGGATGGGTAAAGCTTACAGTGACATTCAGGGTTATGGTCAAAGTAAAAGATAAAGGTAGGGGTTAAGGGTCAGAATCAGGCTTAAGAAGACGTGAGTAAATTGAGAATCAAGGTGAAAGTCAGGGTATAAAGTCAGGGTAAAGGGTCAGGATCAGGGTGAGCGTTTAAGGGTTAGGGTTAGGGAAGGTTGGATTTAAGGATGGGCGGTTGGGGTTAGGGTTCAGGGTTTGGGGTTCAGGTTAGGGGTTAGGGCTAGGGGTTAGGGTTGGGGGTTAGGGTTAGGGTTGGGGCTAGGGGTTGGGGTTAGGGTTAGGGTTAGTGGTTAGTGGTTAGTGGTCAGGGTCAGGGTTAGGTTTTAGGGTTAGTGGGTTAGGGTTAGGGGGTTCGGGTTAGCATTAGAAGGTTAGGGCATTAGGGGTAGGGGGTTAGGGTTAGGATTAGAGGGTTGGGATTAGGGTTTAGTGTTAAGGGTTAGGTTTAGGCAGTTAGGGGTTAGAAGTTAGGTGTTAAGGGCTAGGGTTAATGGTTAAGGGTCTAATTTATGAGTTTGGTGTAGTGTTTACAGTTAGGGATTAAAGTTAAGGGTTAGGGTGACCATTACCATCATGGGATGGGTAAGACTTGGTTCATTCTCCTCCCCCCTGGTCACGGAATGTTTTCAGGCATTGATGCTCCCTCCCCTGCTTCCCACTGCACAGGAGTGGGTTCAGCGTGTGCACCCCCCCCCCCCCCCGCCAATGTCGTGGGTCACGATTGCACCATCGCCTTGGGAGGGAACGGTGTCTCTCACGTGCTCTCTCACACCTCACGCAGGAGGGGATCACTCAGGGATTCCTCCTGTGTCCCTTCATTGGTGATATAGCGGTGATGTTCCTTTTAGGTCAGACGTTTTTTGTGGTGTCTCAGTCGCTCATTGGGTTAAGCGTCCCACTTCGGCTCATGTCATGGTCTCACAGTTTGTGGGTTTGATCTCTGGATCAGCCTCTGTGCTGCTGGCTCTGACCTTGTAGCCTTCTTCAGATATGTGTCTCCCTCTCTCTCTGCCCCCTCCCCACTTTTGTTCTGTTTCTGTCTGTCTCTTTCTCCGAAAAAAAAATTGAAGCTGAAAACATTTTAAATCAGGTCCGTAGTCTTCTTGTTTCTTGTCCTATTCCTGCCTCTTCACGGGAAGGTCCATTTCACCAATTTGAACAGACTGTAAAACCCTCCTGTGGCCATTCATATGAGTCACTGTTTAGGGAAGAAGTGATTATGCTGCCTTTGCACGGTTAGGATACCACGGCCATTTCACGAATGTCCCTGGGCAGGCAGGGCCTCTAAAACTAGAAATGCTAGAGGTGATTTTATTGGTAAACAGGCAGCGTTTGTGTTTGCTGAGTTCCTTTTACTTCTTTTCTTCTTTCCTTGATTGCCTATCTATGTTGAGTCAGCAGTTGGTTTGATATTGACTTACAGTTAGGTTTTTTTTTATCTCATTGTTAACTATCCGTGGTTATTCACTCTGATATAAGCTGATGCAAGGACAAATATTTCTTGTTGCACATACTAGCATTATTGCTTCTGTTGTGAAATTTACCCAGTCTTAACTTAGGAGTTGGTTGTTTATTTTTGGTATTCAGATCTTAAGATCATATACCAATGCCTGAGTCCTACTATGAATGCTCATTGCCACATCCCTAACAGCTGCCTACAGTACACAAATCATATTTTCTGCCCTTCTAGGACAGCCTCGATACACGTACATCAGCAAGGGAGGGGTGTCATGCTTGCACCTCCCCCCCCCCCCCCGCTATCGGCGAGGGAGTAATGATGCCACTATTAAATATGGTGTTTCCTGAATGGCTCTTTTCACTTTCATAGCTAAAGGAGCAGGCAACTGTTAAGGTAAGTGTTAGGGTAAGTGTTAGGCACCCCCCGTTTGGTGAAAGAGGGGATCTCGCCTGTGCCTTGCTCCCCTACCCAAGGAGCGGTGGGGGGGTGGGGAGAGGGTCATGGGGGGGTCACTGTTGCGTGGTCACCATGGCAAAGAAGCTGTCACTCATGTGCTCTGCCCCACTCATGGCAGGAGGGAGTCACGCATGTGCCCCTTCTGCATCTCTTCATTGGCTATGTAGCAATGATGTTCCTTTTAGGTCAGACGTTTTATGCAGTGCCTCGGTCACTCAGTGGGTTAAGTGTCCCAGTTCGGCTCAGGTCATGGTCTCACGGTTTATGGGTATGAACCCTGGGTCAGCCTTTGTGCTGAAGGCTCTGAACGTGGAGCCTCCTTCAGATACTGTGTGTCTCTCTCTCTGCACCCTTCCCACTTGTGTTCTCTCTCTCTCTCTCTCTCTCTCTCTCTCTATCTCTCTCTCTCAAAAAAAAAAATGAAGCTAAAAACATTTATTCTTAATGCTCCTTACCCATTTAGCCCATCCCCCCTCCCACAACCCCTCTAGTAACCCTCTGTTTGTTCTCCATATTTATGAGTTTCTTATGTTTTCCCCTCTCTCTGTTTTTATATTATTTTTGTTTCCCTTCCCTTATGTTCATCTGTTTTGTCTCTTAAACTCCTCATATGAGTGAGGTCATATGGTATTTGTCTTTCTCTGAGTGACTAATTTCACTTAGCATAATACCCTCCAGATCCATCCATGTAGTTGCAAATGGCAAGATTTCATTCTTTTTTTTTTTTAATTTTTTTTAACGTTTATTTATTTTTGGGACAGAGAGAGACAGAGCATGAACGGGGGAGGGTCAGAGAGAGGGAGACACAGAATCCGAAACAGACTCCAGGCTCCGAGCTGTCAGCACAGAGCCCGACGCGGGGCCTGAACTCACGGACCGTGAGATCATGACCTGAGCCGAAGTCGGCAGCTTAACCAACTGAGCCACCCAGGCGCCCCAAGATTTCATTCTTTTTGATTGCCGAGTGATACTCCATTGTATATATATACCACATCTTCTTTATCCATTTATCCATCGATGGACATTTGGGCTCTTTCCATACTTTGGCTATTGTTGATAGTGCTGCTATAAACATTGGGGTGCATATGTCCCTTCGAAATGGCAACCTATATCGCTTGGATAAATACCTAGTAGTGCAATTGCTGGGTTGTAGGGTAGTTCTATTTTAATTTTTTGAGGACTCTCCATACTGTTTTCCAGAGTGCTGCACCAGCTTGTATTCCCACCAACAGTGCAAAAGAGATCCTTTCTCCACATCCTTGCCAACATCTATTATTGCCTGAGTTGTTAATGTTAGCCATTCTGACTGGTGTAAGGTGGTATCTCATTGTGGTTTTGATTTGTATTTACCTGATGATGAGTGATGAACATTTTTTCATGTGTCGGTTGGCCATCTGGTTGTCTTCCTTGAAGAAGTGCCTATTCATGTCTTTTGCCCATTTCTTCACTGGATTATTTGTTTTTTTGGGTATTGAGTATGATAAGTTCTTTATAGATTTTGGATACTAACCCTTTACCTGATATGTCGTTTGCAAATATCTTCTCCCATTCCATCGGTTGCCTATTAGTTTTGCTGATTGTTTCCTTCGCTGTGCAGAAACTTTTTATTTTGATGAGGTCCCAGTAGTTCACTTTTGTTTTTGCTTCCCATGCCTCTGGAGACATGTTGAGTAAGAAGTTGCTGTGGCCAAGATCAAAGAGTTTTTTGCCTGCTTTCTCCTCGAGGATTTTGATGGCTTCCTGTCTTACTTTGAGGTCTTTCATCCATTTTGAGTTTATTTTTGTGTATGGTGTAAGAAAGTGGTCCAGGTTCATTTTTCTGCATGTTGCTGTCCAGTTTTCACAGCACCACTTGCTGAGGAGACTGTCTTTATTCCATTGGATATTCTTTTCTGCTTTGTCAAAGTATAGTTGTGTTCTGTTCAAAGTCTGTTCTTGTGCCATTACCATACTGTCTTGATGATTACAGCTTTGAAATACAGCTTGAAGTCCAGGATTGTGATGCCTCCTGCTTTGGTTTTCTTTTTCAAGATTGCTTTGGCTATTCAGGGTCTTTTCTGCTTCTATACACATTGTAGGATTATTTGTTGTAGCTCTGTGAAGAATGCTGGTGTTATTTTGATAGGGATTGCATTGAATATGTAGATTGCTTTGGGTAGTATTGACATTTTAACAATATTTGTTCTTCCTATCCAGGAGCATGGAATATTTTTCTTTTTGTGTGTGTCATCTTCAATTTCTTTTGTAAGCTTTCTATAGTTTTCAGTGTATAGATTTTTCACCTCTTTGGTTAGATTTATTCCTAGGTATTTTATGGTTTTGGTGCAATTGTACATGGGATCAGTTCCTTGATTTCTCTTTCTGTTGCTTCATTGTTGGTGAATAGGAAAGCAACCGATTTCTCTGTGTTGATTTTATATCCTGTCACTTTGCTGAATTCATGGATCACTTCTAGCAGTTTTTTGGTGGAATCTTTAGGGTTTTCCATGTACAGTACCATGTCATCTGTGAAGAGTGAAAGTTTGACCTCTGCCTGGCCAATTTGGATGCCTTTTATTTCTTTGTTTTCTGATTGCAGAGGCTAGGACTTCCAATACTATGTTGAATAACAGTGGCGAGAGTGGACATCCCTGTCTTCTTCCTGACTTTAGGGGAAAAGCTCTCAGTTTTTCCCCATTGAGGATGATATTAGCGTTGGGTCGTTCATATATAGCTTTTATGATCTCGAGGTATGATCCTTCTATCCCTACTTTCTTGAGGGTTTTTATCAAGAAAGGATGCTGTATTTTATCAAATGTTTTCTCTGCATCTATTGAGAGGATCATGTGGTTCTTGTCCTTTCTTTTATTGATGTGATCAATCACATTGATTGTTGTGCGGATATTGAACCAGCCCTGCATCCCAGGTATAAATCCCACTTGTTCGTGGTGAATAATATTTTTAATGTATTGTTGGGTCTGGTTGGCTAATATCTTGTGGAAGATTTTTGTGTCCAGATTCAACAGGGAAATTGGTCTATAGTTCTCCACTTTTGTGGGGTCTCTGTCTGGTTTTGGAATCAAGGTAATGCTGGCTTTATAGAAAGAGTTTGGAAGTTTTCCTTCCATTTCTATTCTTTGGAACAGCTTCAAGAGAATAGGTGTTAACTCTTCCTTAAATGTTTGTTAGAATCCCCCTGGAATTTCCTCTGGAAAGCCATCCGGCCCTGGGCTCTTGTTCTTTGGGAGATTTTTGATTACTAATTCGATTTCTTTAGTGGTTATGGGTCTGTTCAAATTTCCTACTTCTTCCTGTGTCAGTTTTAGTAGCTTATGTATTTCTAGGAAATTGTCCATTTCTTCCAGATTGCCCATTTTATTGGCGTATAGTTGCTCATAATATTCCCTTCTTATTGTTTTTATTTCTTCTGCGTTGGTTGTGATCTCTCCTCTTTCATTCTTGATTTTATTTATTTGGGTCCTTTCCTTTTTCTTTTTGATCAAACTGGCTAGTGGTTTATCAATTTTGTTAATTCTTTCAAAGAACCAGCTTTTGGTTTCATTGATTTATTCTACTGTTTTTTTTTTTTTTTTGATAGCATTGATTTTTGCTCTAATATTTATCATTTCTTGTCTTCTGCTGGTTTTGGGTTTTATTTGCTCTTCTTTTCCCAGATCTTTAAGGTGTAAGGTTAGGTTGTGTATCTAAGACGTTTCTTCTTTAGGAAGGCCTGAATGCTATATACTTCCCTCTTATGACTACCTTTGCTGTGTAGCAGAGGTTTTGGGCTGTGGTGTTATCATTTTCATTGGCTTCCATGTACTTTTTAATTTCCTCTTTAACTTCTTGGTTAGCCCATTCATTCTTTAGTAGGATGTTCTTTAGAGTCCAAGTATTTATTATCTTTCCAAATTTTTTCTTGTGGTTGATTTTGAGTTTCATAGTGTTGTGGTCTGAAAATATGCACGGTATGATCTCAATCTTTTTATGCTTGTTGAGGGCTGATTTGTGTCCTAGTATATGATCTATTCCGTAGAACGTTCCATGTACATGGGAGAAGAATGCATAGTCTGTTGCTTAGGATGAAATGTTATGAATATATCTGTTAAGTCCATATGGTCCAGTGTGTCATTTAAAGCCATTGTTTCCTCGTTGATTTTCTGTTTAGTTGATCTTTCCATTGTTATAAGTGAGGTGTTGGAGTCCCCTACTATTATGATATTACTATAAATGAGTTTCTTTATGTTTGTGATTAATTGATTTATATATTTGAGTGTACCACATTTGGCACACAATTGTTAGGTCTTCTTGGTGGATAGACCCCCTTAATTATGATATAACATTCTTCTTCATCTCTTGTTACAGTCTTTATTTTAAAATCTAGATTGTCTGATATGAGTATGGGTACTCTGGCTTTCTTTTGGCGATCATTAGTATGATAGATGGTTCTCCGTCCTCTAACTTTCAATCTGAAGGTGTGTTTAGGTCTAATGTGGGTCTCTGGTAAACAGCATATAGATGGATCTTGTTTTCTTTTCCATTTTATTACCCTATGTCTTTTGATTGGAGCATTTAGTCCATTGATGTTTAGAGTGAGTACTGAAAGATAGGAGTTTGTTGCCATGATGTTTCTTGTAGAGTTGGAGTTTCTGGTGGTGCTTTCTGGTGCTTTCTAGTCTTTGTTGCTTTTGGTCTTTTGTTTTTTCTTTTTTTCATATTTTATCCCCTCAGACAGTCCCCCTGAAAATTTCTTGAGGGCTCATTTAGTGGTCATGAACTCCTTTAAGTTTTGTTTGGGAAACTTTTAATCTTTTCTTCTATTTTGAATGACAGCCTTGCTGGATAAGGAATTCTTGGCTGCATATTTTTTGATTCAGCACATTGAATATATCTTGCCACTCCTTTCTGGCCTGTCAAATTTCTGTGGATAGGTCTGCTGCAAACCTGATGTGTCTTCCCTTGTAGGTTAAGGACTTTTTCTTCCCTTGCTGCTTTCATGATTCTTTCCTTGCCTAAGTATTTTGTGAATTTGACTATGATATGCCTTGTTGACGGTCAGTTTTTGTTGAATCTTATGGGAGTCCTCTGTGCTTCCTGGATTTTGATGTCTGTGTCTTTCCCCAGGTTAGGAAAGTTATCCACTATGATTTGCTCATACAACCCTTCTACCCCTTTCTCTCTCTTCATCTTCTGGGAACCCCCATGATTCTGATGTTCTTTTTTAATGAGTCACTGATTCTCTAATTCTTAAATGGTGCTCTTTGGCCTTAGTATCCTTCTTTTTTTCTGCTTCAATATTCTCCATATGTTTGTCCTCTCTATCGCTGATTTCCTGCTCTGCCTTATCCATCCTTACCACTGTGGCATCCATTCGAGATTGCAGCTCAGTTATAGCATTTTTAAAATTTTATTCTGATGAGATTTTACTTCTTTTATCTCTGCAGAGAGGGATTCTAACCTATTTTTGACCCCAGCTAGTATTCTTATTATTGTGACTCTAAATTCTGGGTCAGACATCTTGCTTGTATCTGTGTTGATTATGTCCCTGGCTGTTGTTGGTTCCTGCTGTTTCTTTCGGGGTGAATTCCTGTTTCATCATTTTGAAGGAAGCAAAGGAATTAATAAGGTAAAAAAAATTAAAAATAAAAAATTAAACACACACACACAAACCAAATAAATGATGCTAAATCCTAGGTGTGTTTTTGTCTGGGTATTGAAAGGAGCTTGATAGATTAGATAAAAAAGGGGGGGAAGAAAGGAAAACGTTTGAAAATTTGAGAAAATGAATACAATTAAATAGAATAAAATGAAATGATGGATGTAAAATAGAATTCTAAAAAATTACAAAAAAGCGAAAAATACAGGAGAAAAAAGAAAGAAAAATATTTTTAATAAGAAGTGACAATAAAAATAAAAATTTCCCTTTCTGTATTCAAGAAAAAGAAAAGAGGGGTGCCTGGGTGGCTCATTTGGTTGAGTGTCCAACTTTGGTTCAGGTCATGATCGCACTGTCCGTGGGTTCAAGCCCCACCTCGGGCTCTGTGCTGACAGCTCGGAGCCTGGAGCCTGCTTCAGATTCTGTGTCCCCCTCTCTCTCCGCCCCACTCCTGCTTGTGCTCTGTTTCTCTCTGTCTTTCAAAAAATGAATAAACATAAAAAAATTTAAAAAAAAGAAGAAAAGAAATAAAAATAAGAAAGTTGAATAGATGGACCAGCAAACAGACTGAAATACGATTGAAATTACACCACTTTCCCCTACAAGTCAAACTATGAAGCACTTTGTAGCCTGTAAACTAAGCAGGCAGAGAGATTTGTGGTGTTCCTGAATAGTGAGTTTGGCCCAGTCAGGCAGGGCTTAGTGTAATGGATCTGTTCTCCACCAGATGGTGCTGTCTAGCTTACGAGGGTGGGTTGTTGTGGTGCTCGTAGGTGTGTGTGTGCATGCACAGGAATGGTGAAAATGGCATCACCCAGCAACCCAGTCTCTAGTATTGGAACTCTGCTCTCCCTGACCAGAAACCACACACCCGTTCTTTGTTTCTGGTTTCTGTCCACTCCCCGCTTTAACACTTTCTGTGACCAAGCTGTCAAGTTGCCAGGTGCACCTCCCTCCTGAGTTTTATCTCAGATGAGGGTGTGTTTCCTGACTTCTCACTTCTGAGGGACTGTGGCTTTGACCTGCTCAGATCCTCTAGAGGAGGGTCTTACTGAGCAATGTCCAGGTGCCAGCCGCACCGAGGATCATGTTGCTTCTGATGCCCAGAGACTGTGGCCGGGTGCCAGCCCGCCCCAGAAAAAGTTCATGCAATCCTGTAGCAGCGGCATTTCAGGGATTATGGCAAATCACAACACACATCTGGCACCAGACTTCACCCTCAATGACCCTGTTCCAGTACCAGAAGATGTGGTTGTTTGCTGGGGTCTGCTGCGATGAGGTGGCCACACAGCTTCTACCAAATGTCCTTCCAGCAGTGGAACTGCTTCTCCCTGGGTGGTCTGAGGACCTCTCAGACCCCACTATGCTCTGGGAGATTCTCCTTTCCCACCAGAGCACCGCCAGGTATTGAGATGTGGAGTTTTAGACTCTGCACTCCCCCTGTTTATAGAGTGTTAATGGAATTTAAACCCTCTCCTTTCTCCTTTCTCCCTTTTTAGTTCAGTCCCTGTAGCTGTTTCCACTTTTCCATCTTCTCTCCAGCTGCTGTTGAGGGGGTGCTTTTCCCTTATTCTCTCTGCCCCTGTCTCCATCCTCTCTCTGCAAGCCAAAACAGCTCCCAGCCCTCTGTGTCTTCTCTCTCCCCCATTCACCTCTCCACACTGTGTACCTGCTGAGTTCTGTGGTTCAGGTTGTGCAGATTGTTGTGTTAATCTTCAAATAAGTTTTCTAGGTGTGCAGGATGGTTCATTGTTGATCTGGCTGTATTTCATGGATGCAAGACGCAAAAAAAAACTTCCATGCTGTTCCGCCATCTTGGCTCCTCCCCTACTGTGTTAGTTTTTATACTGTTCATGAAACCTCCAACTCTTCAGTCTCACCTCTTCCGTCCCTGCTTTTTCCAGCTGCTTGGTTTCATTGAAATTCCTAAGTGCTAATATTAATTGGGTGGTGGTGCCACCCTGCCATCCTACTGCATTTCTCTGGTCCACTCACCTACATGACTGTTCCATAGCTTTCCTTCACTCCTCCAATCTCTAATACATCATTAATCATCATTAAAAAATTTTAATGTTTATTCATTATTTTTGAGGGAGAGAGAGAGAGAGTGAGAGAGAGAGAGAGAGACAAGCAGGAGAGGGGCAGAGAGAGAGGAAGACACAGAATTTGAAACAGGCTCCAGTCTCTGAGCTGTCAGCACAGAACCTGACACAGGGCTCGAACCCACAGACTGTGAGATCATGACCTGAGGCGAAGTTGGATGCTTAACCGACTGAACCACCCAGGCACCCCTCTAATACATCAGTATTGATCGTTCATCTCAGCTGATTTCTTTGTTCTCTATTCCACTGAAAAAGCAGAATTAGTTAGGAGATATATCTTGCTGATCCTAGAGAGGAATTGTCCATGCTCCTGCCCGAGGCCAGCCCCTCTAGCCTTACATTAGATCCCATTAGATTCACTACATTCAATTTGTTCCCCCTTCCTTAGGATGTTGGCAATCTCACCTCCTTGGCATGTCAATTTCCCCCTCTTGACTGCATCATCCCCCAAAACATATAAACATGTTATTGCTTTTCCGCTAAGAAAAATATTCCTCTCCTGATCCCATTGGTCATTTTTAGATACCATTCCATTTTTCTGTTCCCCTTAGTAGAAACTGGAGATACATTCATTTTTTCCAGTTTCTCTCATCCATGACCTCTAGAAGCTACTCAAATCAGGCTTCTTTTTTTCAAGGTCACCAAAGACCTCCATATTGCTAAGTCCCTTGGGCAATACTAGACTTCTCTTTTTATTCTTAGTCTTCATCTTACTTGACCTATCAATAATATTAGATCCATGCAAATGTTCACTATTAGGGACTGAGTGTTTATGTCCTACCCTAAATTTATATGTTAAACTCTACTCCCCAATATGATGGTATTAGGAGGTGGGACATTTGGGAAGTAATTAGGATTAGATGGGGTCATGAGGATGATGTCCTTAGGGATGGGATTAGTGCCCTTGTAATGAGTCATGAGAGAGCCTGCCTCCTTTCTCTGCTTCTGCCACATGAGGATAAAGGATAAATCTACACCCCAGAAGAGAGGTCTCACCAGAACCTGACAATGATGCTCCTTGATCTTGGACTTTTAGACTCCAGAACTTTGAGAAATAAGTTTGTACTGTTTTTAAGCCACCCATGTGTGGTATTCTATTATATTAATCATAACTGACTAAGACACTCTCCTTGATACAGCTTCATCACTTAGCTTGCAGTATACCATATCGATCAAGTCTCTTCTTCCTCAGTGTTCTTTTTGCTGGTTCCTGTTGTCACCCCAAACCCTAAATATTGGAGGCTGCATGTCTCAATCCTTACATCCCTTTTTTTCACTGTTTTCACTCTCCTAAATACCTTTCCCCCTGATGATCCTCAAATTTAAATCACCAGCCCAGACCTCCCCGTGAACTCCTGTCTCCTATTTCTCTACTTGATGTCCTTGCTTGTATGTCTGACAAACATCTCAAACACATTACATTCAAAACCAAAATCGTGATCCTCTTACAACCTTCTCATTCCACAGTTCTCTTCCCATAGTAAATATAAATTCTATTTTTCCAGGTGTTGGGTTTTAATATCTTGGAGTTTTTTTTGACTCCCCCACTTTGTTTTATACCCTACCTTCATATCCATTCTGTCATCAGGTACCGTTGGCCTTACCTTTAAAATATATCTAAATCAAACCTTTAAAATATATCTAAATCTAAAATATATCTAAATCTAAATATATTAAAATAAATCTAAATCTTTTCATCCTCTCTGAAATTACCACCCTGGTCCAAGCTACCATCATTCTTCATCTAGAACATTATAGCCACCTTCTCATTGGTATCCTGCTTTCTCCCTCTTTGATACATAATTTTATTATTTTATTATTATTATTATTATTATTATTATTTTTAACACAGAAGCCAAAATGGTCCTTTAAAAACTGAAGTGTGACTATGTGACTCTTCCACTCACAATTCTGCATTGTCTTCCGGCTCTCTTGGAGTAAAACTCAAAGTCATTACCCTGTGGCTTACGAGATCTTATATTATCTGCCCCCATCCTTGCTAGTCTTTGACCTTATCTTCTACCAGTCTCTCCTTCCCTTACCCTGCTCCACCTATATTGACCTCTTTGCTGTTTTTCAAACAGCACCAAATTTTTATCTCAGAAACTTTGCAAGAAACTTGGAAAGCATTTCCTCAACTATACACATGGATTGCAGCCTTCCCTCTTTCTGGCCCTGGAGCAAATGCTGTCTTGTCAATAAAGCTTTCCTAACCACCCTAACTAAATCACACCTTCTTTCCCAACTTTGAATTCTCATGCCCATTTATTTTCTTCTACAATACTCATCCTGAGCTCATACATTATATCATTTTGCTTATGTTTTTGGTAAATTATCTGTTCCCCAATTCCCCCATTGAGTATTAGCTCCAAGAGAACAGAGACTGGTCTGTTTTGTGAATGCCTGTATCCCTATTGCTTTGAACAGGGCTTCAATAAATATATGTTTGAAGATTGAATACCTTCATATCTTTATATTAACTCTTTCCTCTGAGCTGTCCTGAACGCTGTTTGTTTTGCAATTTTTAAATCTTTTTTGTAATACAGCATCCTGTCAGAGATCCTCTCTTATGAAAACAGCTCCTAGTTGCTTTTACTAAAATAATAATAATCACTAGCAGTTATATTATGCTGACTCTGATCTAAATGCTTTATCTATTTTATAGGTACCATGACAACCCCATGAAGTAAGAGCTATTGTAGCATCTATTTTACAGATGAGTTGACACAGGACATTTAAATTCACACAGGTAGTAAGTGGTGGAGCTAGGATATTTTAAACTCAAGGAATATGGCTGTAAAGGCTATGCTTTCAACCATTGTGTTATGATGCTTAGAGATAGAGGTTGTGTTAAGGAGGTCTGCAGAAAAGGTGAATAGAGACTTCCATTTGACTTATGGAAGCCAGTTCCTCTTAGTGATGGCGTCCAAGTATTCTCGAAAAGGATGGATAAATTTGCATAAAGGAGTCTGTGGATATTTCAGGAAGAAAGGTTGAGTTATGATTTCATTTCTGGTGCATAGCAGTGTCGGGGAAGTTGAAAACTCTTATCTTCATGGTGAGACATGGGATCACAAATAGTTCTGAGTTGTGGCAAGAAGCAAAGAGAGTGCTCTGTTTCTATGATGCGGCAAACCCTGGAACTAGTCCTAACCCAGACAGCTAGCTCTCCTGTAAGCAAGTGGGCTGGTGAACTGAAAAACGGACTCAGGGAAGCCTTGAAAAGTGGGCCCATTAGGGCAAGACATCATCTCAACCGAACCCTATAGCTGTTCTCATAGGGCCTTTGGGAAAAGTTTTCTCTGTAGGAACACAGCCACCTACAGTCTTCTGTTCAGTTCTTGCAATTATTCCTAAAAAGTTTCCTCTCACAGCCTGAACTCCATAATTACTAACCCTTGAGGTGACAGGCAGTCTCTAAAAACCTGACTTGACCTCACCACTCTGGGGCTGCCTTATGCCTTACGAATATGCATAGGCGAGGGAATGACAGAGCATTGATCCTCAGAGTCTTGGCCCCTTCTGTGAGCATAATGCTGGGGAGTGCGTTCTTCCATTCTCAGAATCTTTACGGCTGTGAATAGATGTTGCCTTACTCCTTGAGATCACTTCTGAACCCCCCAGTACCATGTTTCCAACACAGCCTGCTGATGCCAGGTTTTATATCTCCAGTTATCAAACTGGGTTAGGGCAAAACTGAAACCACTGCTGTTTTGATGTATGAAAGAGAAGAGAATCTGAGAGATTCCGAATGAGTGAACTTTCTGTTACAGTACCTGATGGTTGGTAACTCCAAGCATAGCAGAGATACTGTCCCATTAATTGCGCTCAAACCTTAAAGAAAGATGACCAAGTGTACTTCCACATCCATCACAAATGTTATCTTATTGACTTCCTTCAGGCAAATGTTAAACCACTGTTTCAACATTTCCTTGTCTTGATCATAATTTGTATGCTGTTAGTCATTAGTTGGTATCTCTGTCTGTCCCCACTAGTCAGTAAATTCCTCAAGTGTAGGATCCATCTCTGGTTGATCTACTTACCCTTAGACTTAGTTGTGCCTGACATGGTAAGACTCTTACTATACGCTTGATAATTGACTGGACAAATGAATGAGTCATGGGTGGACAAAGAATTTCTCTTTTCAGATTATGTTATTGCTACTGGGTATACATTTTGCTTTAACAAAAACTTTATCAAGAGATGGTGTCATATTGAAGGAAGGATTTGTGGCAGATATTTTGGGACAGTTGTTCTTTATAAACATTATGCTTCAAAAGATGTTTCCTTTATACAAATCTGGTATCTAATATACACATGTTAAACCAAGGGAACTGAATTTATGGAACAGTAGAAAGAGCCGATCTGGTTATAGTCCCATTTTTGCCACTGACCTTGAACAAGGAGGTTGACCTCTAAAGTCCCTTCTGGCTCTTTTGTTCTATAGCTTTGTGAATATATATGTGGAAGTAATCTATGCATTTTTTTCCTAGTAAAATTAGTGAAAAGGTAGATAAAAACACCCAGCCCCCCTCAAAGCAGAGATTACTTCTCTGATAAGAAAAGAATGTAAGGAATTCTCTCTGTTAGGCTCCATTGGGTATGGATTATTTTGCAGTTGTGGCACTCATCTCAGAAAAAGCTATTGTTTTAACATTTGACTCATGATAGATATAAATAGAAACCCATATACTTCCTGTTGTTCAAATGGATGTAATTCTAACACCTTCAGAAAACCTTATAGATTGTTTGAAAAGTTCCATGAGACCAGCAATGAAATTGTAACATAATCTATTGTCTGATTTGGAGGGCTTTATAGCTCCATTGCTAAGAGAATAAAATAATATCTTGGTAAACTGACATCTATGAGGATCACTGTTTGTTAATTAACCTCTACATTGTTATAAATTTGCTGAAAATACCATAATAGTATTGCTTTGATTGATAAGAGAAATTCTACCGCTTAGGTTAGGTTAGGGTTAGGGTTAGGGTTAGGGTTAGGGTTAGGGTTTAGGGTTAGGGTTAGGGTTAGGGTTAGGGTTAGGGTTAGGGTTTAGGGTTAGGGTTAGGGTTAGGGTTAGGGTTAGGGTTTAGGGTTAGGGTTAGGGTTAGGGTTAGGGTTAGGGTTAGGGGTTAGGGTTAGGGTAG
>NC_064817.1:0-23812 GCF_023721935.1 Panthera uncia
TCCTAGAACATACCCCGTCCACTGGCTGAGGCACAGATACCGTGACCACCGCCCTCAGTGTCCAGGACCGCGCAGACGCAGCAGGGATTCACAGGAGGTAAGGGAAGTGCCGGCTTACTCTCCCACCCCTGCGTGGTCTGTTGACTGTGGGCTGCAGACACCCACCTTCTCAGGGGACACTGTGGCACAGAGCAGGACACAGGTTAATTGCAGAGTTTGTTATTTCTTCTAAATGTTTGTTTTGTTTTGTTTTGAAAGAGAGAGACACACATGGGTTCAGGGTGGCGGAGAACCAAGCAGGCTCTGTGCTGTCACCGCAGACTCCGTCTCGGGGCTCGAACCCACAAACTAGGAGATCATGACCTGAGTTGACATCCAGAGTCAGACGCCTGCTGACTGAGCCCCCCAGGCCCCGAGTTTGTATTCCTAAAGCCAGGCCAGAGTTCATTCTCCCCTCCCCAGCATCACACACATTCTCTCCCAATGGGAAGGCCCCTTCTGGGGAACTGCTGTGAGAGAGCCCCGAGTCCCCATCCTGAATGTGCTCCCTGGGGAGCCAAACTCCGCTTGTGCACGTGCCTCTTGCACTGGAAGAGTCTGGAACAGTCGTGAGCAGTGGGTCACCCTGCAAGGTGGGACTGGCTGTGCCGGCTCTGGAGGATGTGTCCCTCTCATGTTGCCCAGTAAGCACACAGAAAGGACCAGCAGGACGCTTGGGCCCGTAGGGTGTTTAGCAGGGCTGGCGCCCAGGCCACATACCCAGAATGAAAACCTGGAAGCACTGTAGGGGACACAGCTTCAGGCCACGGACGGGACAGACTCCCATGGCACCATGTGGGCACTCACCACATAGACATGGACGCATCGTTTCCAGTCTGCGTCTCCACAGCACTGCACTGGGCCAGCTCAGAGGCCTCACGAGTTCCCATTAACTTCATCTCTTTATTGCTAATTCTAGACAGTGAGTTAAAGATGGATTCAAATGCTCTTTACCCAAAAAATTACAAAAAGAAAACGTTCACCATATGCACTTGAGGCATCACGGTGGCGGCTACTAGAGCTTTCCTGCTCGGCTGGGAACACAGCCAGTGCAGGGCAGTGTGACGGGGGCAGCTCCGTGTGCAGGGTCAGGTACAGCAGCAGGACACCCCCTCCTAGGGCGTCCGAGGCTGAGGGAGACGGAGACATTGGAGCACAGAGAGGGAGCCCACACCACACGTGCTGGTCTGCACTAAGCGTTTTTTTTTTTTTCTTAATATTTATTTATCATCGAGAGACAGACACAGAGCGTGTGCTGGAGATGGGCAGGGAGAGAGGGAGACACAGAATCCGAATCAGGCTCCAGGCTCTGAGCTGTCAGCACAGAGCCTGACGCAGGGCTCGAACTCACAAACTGTGAGACCATGACCTGAGCCGAAGTCAGTCGCCTAACCTACTGAGCCACCCAGGCACCCCGAACTCACCATCTGTTTTAAGTGCAGTTGCACTCAGCCTCACCAACTGGACTCTGATCAGCAACTAAGGCACCATTTGGACAGCAGGTTTCAAGGCCATCCCTTACTATAGACAGCACTGCAGCAAAGGGGTTGGTGCTCCGTGGGAGGTCCTGTCCTAGGGAGGCAGATGACACACGGACTCATCAGCCTCCCCAGGACAGCGAGCCTTCTGTGAAACAGACAAGTGGGAACAATGTCAGAGCTCCGCACTGGGCCACCTGTCTGGAGTAGGTGGGTCACCTTCTAGAAGGACCACCACACATTATGCCAAGACTTGTCTCCGACTCCGCTTCAGCCTGCCCTTTGTGGACATGGTGCAGAGCCACTAGAGTGCCCTACACAGATCAGTGGAGATGGACAGAGAATCTGGGACTGACACACACTTACAGGATCAACTCCTGTTTGATGAAGGTTCCAGGACAGTCCAATGTGGGAAAACATGGTCAACAGAAAGTGATGAGGAAAGTGGACATCCATATGGCCAAAAAAATAACGATCCTTGCTTCACACGGTATACGACATAAATTCCAAATGGGTCACGTACATAATCATAGAATCAAACATGTAGGAGAAACATGGGATGAAATATGCCCTATGTGTGTCTGGATGTGCACGCACAGTGGAGATACATACTTGACAACTTAATATGGAATATACACAGAACTGTTTCCACAATAACACAAACAAGTCCCCAAGATGATGGGAAGACACTTCCCAAAAAGTACACGGTTGCCCAGCAAGCACACAGAAATGCTCAACATTATTAGTCACT
Source organism: Panthera uncia (assembly GCF_023721935.1). Lineage (NCBI taxonomy): Eukaryota > Metazoa > Chordata > Mammalia > Carnivora > Felidae > Panthera > Panthera uncia. The sequence continues at coordinate 2,269 of NC_064817.1, forward strand.
GGAGAAATCTAAATTAAAACCACGAGATCCCACTAAACACCCACGTGAATGACTGCAGTGAAAAAGACAGACTGCCACGTGGCGAGGCTTTGGAGCATTGGGGACTCTCCTACACTGCTCGTGGGAACGGTGCTAACACTTTGCAAAACTACTTTCATCAGTTTCTTTTAAAAGTTAAAATACAGCGGGCGCCCGGATGGCCCAGTTGGTTAAGTGTCTGACTCTTTCTATTCCGGTCCTGATTCGTGATTTGTGAGATCGAGCCCCACGTCGGGCTCTACGCTGACAGCACAGGGCCTACTTGGGATTCTGGCTCTGCCCTTCTCCTGCTCGTGCATGCACAGATGCACATGTGCACTCTCTCTTATAAAAAAAATGAAAGTTAAAAAAGGAAATGAACTCGCAATTCTACTTTTAGGGTTGCCAAAACGAATGAAATATATGTGCACACACATGTGTATGTAAATGTTTACAGCAGTTTTATTCATAATAGCCAAAACTTGGAAAAAACCCACAAACATCAACTAATATATCTATATAGTATAATATTCTACATCTATTAAAAATGGACTGACACACATAATATCCATAAATATCAAAATTGATATGTTGTGCAAAAGCCAGACACAAGAGAATATATATAATTCAACATGTATGAAACTCTGGATAAGATAAATCTAACCTTCAGTGACAGAAAACAGATCACTGTTTGCCTGGTGGCGCTGGGGATAATTGGGAAGGTTAGGGTCAGTGGCGGGGGTGGGGGAAGAAAACTTTGTGGTGACAGAAATATTCTGTATTTTCATTGTGGTTATATTTGTCAGATATCGGGGTGCCTGGGGGGCGGTGCTCAGTCGGCTGAGCAGCTGACTCTTGGTTGCAGCTCAGGTCATGATCTCACATGTTCGGGAGTTTGAGCCCCACCTCAGGTTCTGTGCTGGCAGCATGGGGCCTGCTTGGGAATCTCTCTCTCCCACTCTCTCTGTCCCTCCCCACCTGCGCTGTGTCTCTCTCAAAATAAAAATCTTAAGCTTTAAAAAAAAAATTGGTCAGATATCAAAACTGGACACTTAAATTATGTATATTGTATATAGATTATGGTTCAACCAAATTCTTTTTTTATTATTTTTTTATGTTTATTTTTGAGAGAGAGACAGAAAGAGAGACAGAGTATGAGCCGGGGAGGAGCAGAGAGAGAGGGAGACACAGGATCCAAAGCAGGCTCCAGGCTCTGAGCTGTTAGCACAGAGCCTGACGCAGGGCTTGAACCCACAAACCGTGAGATCATGACCTGAGCCGAAGTCAGAGGCTCAACCGACTGAGCCCCCCAGGCACCCCCAAGTTCTTTTTTCAAATAGAGAATTGACAGCCCAGAAAAAAAAAAAAAACCTCGAGTTATAGCCAGTTGATTCTGACAATTTACACCATACAAATATTTACTCAAAATGGATCAAAGACCTACATTTCAGAGCTATAACTACAAAACCATGAGAAGAAAGCATAGGAAAGACCTTCATGACCTTGAATTGGGCAGCTTTCTTAAATATGGCACCAAACACAGAGGCAGCAAAAGGAAAAATAGATTCAACTTATTAAAATTAAATACTTTGCTACAAAGGACACTGTCAGGAGATTTAAGCAATACAAAGCAGCACATGGCTGGCTCAGTTGGTGGAGCGTAGGACTCTTGATCTCAGGGTTGTGAGTTCAAGCCCCATGTTGGGTGTAGAGATTACTTAAGAATAAAATCTTGGGGCCCCTGGGTGGCTCAGTTGGTTAAGCTCAGTCTTGATTTTTGGCTCAGGTCATGATCTCTCGGTTTGTAAGTTCCAGCCCCACACAGGGCTCTGTGCTGACAGTGCGGGATTCTCTCTGCCCCTCCCGTGCTTTCCCTCCCTCCCTCTCTCTCTCAAAAATAAACTGAAAAAATAAAAATTTTAATTTTTTTTTAAAATCTCAAAAAGAAAAAACAGAAATATTTGGACATAATCTATCTGATAAGGCAGATACGGAACATATCCAGAATATATAAAAAACGCCTACAATACAACAACAAAAAGACAATTTTTTTAATGCGTATTTACTTTTAAAAGAGAAAGAGAGCACAAGCAGGGGAGGGGCGGAGAGAGAGCGGGACACAGAATCCGAAGCAGGCTCCAGGCTCTGAACTGTCAGCACAGAGCCCGATGTGGGCCTCAAACCCACAAATGCGAGATCATGACCTGAGCCAAAGTCAGATGCTTAACCAACTGAACCACCCAGGCACCCCTATTTTATTTTTCAATATTTTAGAGAGCACGCGTACCCAAGCGGGGGAGGGGCAGAGAGAGGGGGACACAGGATCTGAAGTGGAGTCCTCACTAACAGCAGAGAGCCTGACACGGGGCTTGAACTCATGAACCATGAGATCATGACCTCAGTTGGATGCTTAAACCGACTGAGCCACCCAGGTGCCCCAGAAGACAATTCAATATGAAACTGGGCAAAAGACCAATAGACATTTCTTCAAAGAAGATATATACAAAGGGCCAATAAGCACATAAAGATGCTTATCATCATTGGTCATTAGTCAAAGGAAAACAGTGACAAGAGGACTACAGTTTTAAAAATGTCAACAACAAAAATATAAAATGGGTTTGGAGAGAATAAACCCGTATTGGAATATGGAGAAACTGAAACCATATACATTCCTAGTAAGAAGGTAAAATGATGCGGGCACTGTGGAAAACAGTTTGGGTTTTCCTCAAAAAGTTAAATTTTCCACATGACCTTGCAGTTACATTCCTGGGGATGTACCCACAAGGATTGCAAACAGGAACTCAAGTAGATACTTGTATGTGAACATTCAGAGCATTGTGATTCACGCAGTGTTCACAGTACATGAATGGATAAACAAGTTGTGCTATGTACATACAGTGGACAGTTATTCAGCCCTAAAGAGTGATGAAGGTACAAGATACATACATGGATAAACCTGAAAAACATACTCAGTGAAAGAAGCCAGACACAAAATGGATTATATGATTCAATTTACATGAAATATCTAGGAAAAGCTACTCCATGGAGACAGAAAGGACATCAGAGGTGGCCAGGGGTTGGGGAGGGAGGAATTGGGAAGAATTGCTTAATGGGGACAGTTTGCTTGGGGCAGTGAAAAAGTTTTGGAAATAATGGTGAGGGATATAAAACACTACGAACGTAATTAATGCCACAAAATTAGACACTTAAAATGGATTAAATTGCCAACTATTATCAATGACATGAAAAGAAACAGTGATGTGGTTATTCAACAAAAGAACGCAAAGCAAAACTTTAAATAGAGATTTTGTAAAGGTAATGGTTCTCAGAGATAGAATTTGATTGTTTTATATGCACCTGCCTACCCGACCTCTTCACTTTGGTGTCTGAGAGATGCCTCAAGTCCCCCACGTCCAGCTTCAGTCTCCAATCTGTTCCTGCCAGTGCCTTCTTCCCTATGGACACCTGCCACTCGTTTCTCAGGATCAAACTTTGGCATCATTCTTGGCCCCTTTCCTTCTCACCAAATCCTGATCAAGTCTGAGGAAAAGTAAAGCTGATCTACTGTTGAATAGATCTACTGTTGAAATACTGTTGGTCTAGAACCAAACATATATGAGCACTTGATTTATTACAGTGTTAACCACTGTTGAGCACTGAAGAAAAGTAGCTTTTTCAGAAAGTGGTGTTTAATCAACTGACCATCTACATGGAGTAAAATGATTAATAAAAATGTGATTTGTGGATCTAAATGCGAAAGGTAGGGCTGCCTGGGTGGTTCAGTCAATTGAGTGACCAACTCCTAGTTTTGGCTCCAGTCACGATCTCATGGTTTGTGGGATCGAGCCCCACTTCAGGGTCTGCACCGACAGCGTGGAGCCTGCTTGGGATTCTCTGTCTCCCTTTCTTTCTGCCCCTTCCCCACTCGTTCTCTCTCTGAATAAGTAAATCAACTTAAATAAATGTGAAAGGTAAAACCAGCCAGCAGACAACAGGAGAACAGTGTCTTTATGCTGTGAAGGTAAGCAAAGATCTGAGTGCAGATATCTTGTCTGCTAGGTTTATCCTGTATCCCCAGTGCTAGGACAGGGCCTGCCCCATAGTAGACGTCCAGTAAATATGTACAGAACAAGTAGAAAGGACAGTTTTCTTAACACCCTCTGAAGGAACACACATACACACACAAATTGTATCCTTGTGAAGACTGTTTTTCATGGTAAGATTTCATATAAATGTCACTTCTTAATTAGACTAACGCAATCTTAATAAAAACCCCAGGCAGACTTATTTTCAGAATGCAGTAATTTGATCGTAATTTCAGAGAAAAATGAATAATACCACCTAGGAAACACCCAAAGGAATGATAGGAACAAAAAATGGGCAGTGAGATGTGACGAGGCCTCCCAGGCAGTAAAGCAGATTAACAACCACAGTTGAGAGCACTTCACTGCATCCAGGACACTACCACGTATTGCAGGGTTCGTGTGCCACTAAGAAATCGCCACCAGTTAACCTAGGACTTGTCAGATGGATCAGGACCGACAGGTCACAAGTGTGAGAAACCATGTGCCTCAGCATGGTATCCACAGATTCACAGAAGAATGAAAATACAGCAGACAGCTAAAAACATGCATGGTTTTAGCATAAAAATGAGATAATATTGCAAATAGGAAGAGAGATCTAAGAATGCTATAGAGAAAATTAGGGAGGTGAACTGCATAGCCGGCCTCTCATACTCCAGCAGGACCGCAGATGTACAACCACAGGTGAGCCTCATACACGAGCTCCGGCAGAACCACGGATCTACAACCACAGGTTAGTGGTGTGTCTCACGTTACACGCGTTCCACCAGGACTGTGGATGTACAACCAGGTGTCTCACATGTGCACGCGCTCCAGCAGGACCGTAGATGGACAACCACATATGTCACGTGTACATGCACTCTGGCAGGACCGCAAGTGTACAACCACAGATTAGCAGGGTATCTCGCATGTACACACGCTCGTGCGGGCCCGCAGATGTACAACCCCGTATATTACATGTATACACGCCCCATCAGAACTGCGGATGTACGACCGCGGACTGCAGGTGTACAAGAAAGAACAGTAGCAGTTGTCCAAGAAGTGGAGGGCATCAGGGTTTATACCATCGTAGTGGGAAAGGCCTTTCCAAGGGTGCCCTGGGTCAAGAAGTGACGCGGGACACTGTGCTCCCTGCGACTGTGCAGGCTGACAGGCCCTGCTTCAGGGACAGTGCCGCGAACCCTGACCCTGCCCCGCTGCCTACGTGCACACACAGGGGGCAAGAAGGTGGGCTGGCTGCATGCCATGCATGTGCGGGATTCCGTGCACACCCGCGACAACACCCGCGTGCCCAGGGAGGAGAGCTGGCAGGACAGCGCAGTCACGGAGAACAAGGGCCAAGGCCACCCGAAGTGCCCACGGAGGGAGCCGAGCCTGGACGAAGGGCCAGAGGGAGGGGCCAGGGACCAAGGACAGAGAGAGAGAGAGAGAGAGAGACACACACACACACACACACACACACACAAACTGCGGACGGAGGGACCCGAGTGGTGACGGGCGGTGCCCAGCGGTGGTGGGCGGGCGCTGGGTGGGGATACATGGAGCCAAGTGGTCCAAGCCCAGACGGAGAGCACCAAAGGGCCACCAGACGAGATCAGGCAACTTGAAGGGAGACGGACCAGAAGTGACACAGCGCAACAAACGGAGACACGGGAACAGACGGAGATACACGACAGGTGCCGAAGCTGGTGATGGAAGATCGCCAAGTGATAGGACGGAAGTGACACAGAGTGATGGAGTGAGAGGTGGCGATAGCGACAGGACAGGAAGTGACGCAGAGAAACGGAGTGACAGGTGCCCAGGCTGGCGATGGAAGACCACGGAGCGCCAAGCGACAGGAAGCCAGTGTGCACCCCGGAGAGGCCACATGCAGAGCAGTCGTGACAGGGAGGCCCCGGCGCGGGTCGGTGCTACAGCCGCCCGGGGACAGTCCTGCTCCAGCTCGGGGCTCCCAGCTCCCGCACACCCACCGGGGAGGGGGAGTCTGTGCTTGAAAGCCCACCCTTTGTGTGGGTGGCGCCAACATTTCTCTCTCACATCACGCATTCACAGCAGGCCCCCCTTCTGCCATCTTTCTGGAAAGGGGGCCCTAAGTGTTCCCCTAAGGACCTCCACGCAGCACCCCGAAAACAGTCCTGACTCGTCTGTCCCACAGGGGTCCTCGTGGGGGGGGGGGGGTGGGGGGGGAGGGTAGGACACTGACTCCCAGCAGTACTGTGTCTGAAGTCTAGGATTCTCCCCAAACCTTGCCAGAGGCCTCGCTGCACCTGGGAAAGAGGGGCAAACGTGCTGGTTACTTTGGGGGACACAGAAGCAGGCCGTGTGCAAAGAACTGGCCTGGCGGAGGGTGGACAGGGGGCCGGGCTCAGCTGGGGCCCCCGGAGCCCCTAGTGAGCCTTCTCGGAAGCAGTCACGGGGTCCGATGCCATAACCATGGCGCCCGCAGCCGGTGTGGGGATTGCACACTGCGCAGACCTCCCGCTGCAGCTAATCAGTCCCTGATGGCAAACGCGTTGACAATAGACTGCTCGCCCACCCCGACCAGACGACAGGGGGGCTGTGCTCGGGGACCTGGGCTTTCTGGCTAGATCATAAAGCTGCAGCAACGGACAGTTGTTCGCATCTGTGCCTCACAGCTGCTTCCATCAGGCCTACAGTCAGCCACACATGGTCCGCTCCTGACCCGCCTGCCCCCACCAGAACGTCATCGCCCTGGCGCCTCCAACATGACCTTTCTCCTCCCCCCCAGATGGATACATCCATCCAACCAAGAATCACAGTCTCGACTTCAGACAAACGGCCAGCTCCCAGGACTGATCTCGGACGCTCTCTACACGCTAGATGCTGAGCCCAAATACACGGGACCATCCTGGTCTCCCCACTCTCCTTGTGTCTCAGTAACATCTGCAGCTCTATGCCCCAACTCTGTCTCCAGTCCCGACACTAATTCCCACATGCAGCACAGCCCTGCCCCAAGCCCCAGTCTTGGGCCGGACTCCTGCATGGAGCCCAGACGAGGTTCCCTGCTCCCCGGTGCAGCTCACATCTACCCCCGAGGGGATCTTTCTGGAACACAAGTGACACCATGACACTTGTCCACTTGTAACTCCACCCAAAGGTTTCTCGATACTTGCTGGGGTGTCTTTTGGGAGAGGCACCTGCTCCTGAGAGCCCCCAACACCCTCAACTGATGCTGTTGACCCCCAGGGTTCCCAACAGGGAGCACTTCCTGGGGCGGGTCACCTGGGCATTCCAGTGGTCAGATGACACAGGCTGACACCTCAAACTGCTTGCCCCAGCAGGGGGTTGGCTCCTATGCTGCAAAGAGTTCAAAGACAGGTTCCCCAGCTGGGATCAAACCACTGCCTGTGTGGTGTTTCCCTTGGCCACTGCATCACACCCGTGGGACTTGATGGAAGGAGGGACCAGAGCACATGTTCCTAGGCAGGATGTTACAGGCTAAATGATGTCCCTCAAAATCCATATGTTCAAGTCCTACTCCCACCCCCAGCACCTCAGAATGTGGATGTATTTGGATATAGGGTCTTGAAAGAGGTAATTAAATCAAAATGAGGTCATTAGGATTGGCCCTGATCCCAAAGGACTGGAGTCCTAGAAGATGAGGAGACAGACATACGCAGAGGGACAACCACAAGAGGACCGGGATAAAGATGGTATCTACACACCCAGGTGAGGGGCTCTGCAGGAACCAGCCTCAGCCCTGCCTGGATCTCAGACTCCCAGCGTCCAGAACCCTGAGAAATGAATACCTATGGTCTAAGCCGCCCAGTCTGGGGTATTTGCTATGGCAGCGTGAGCATGCCGTGAAAATATCAGGTCTCAGAACTGACAGAACCTGCCACCTGTTCCCCTGGTACACAAGTCACAGGGGTCCCAGGGACAGGATCGTTGAGGGACGCAGGGACCTGGCTCCAGACCCTCATGGTCTAGATGCAGCATCTGCTTGGTGCTGTGAGCACCTTCTATGTAGCAGGTCCTTTGCATCAATGGTCACATGGGAGCGTCACAGCAGTCCTTGGACTGGGACATCCTTATACACGGTTTGCTTATGGTGTAGCAACTGAGGCCCCAAGAGGGAAGTGGGTGTCCTACATCACACGCTGGTAAATGGCAAAACCAGACTCCCAACCATGTCTGCACGCTGACTCAAACTCCCTGTGCCATCTGTATGTGAGGCAGAATCGTTTCAGCCTTCGAGCAGGGAAAATATTGTTTTCCCGGGGCAGTGGTCCGTCAGGATGAGGTGCTGGGCTGCCAGATGGGCTCAAGAGTGACAATCAGAAAAAGCCTGGTGCGTAAGCAGCATGGACTTCTCGGCCTTGTCGGGCCATGCCTCCCGGCCACCACGGCGCCCTCCCCTTGTGCTCTGGATTATCATCCACATTCATTCATTTCAAACTCCCTTTCTGGCCTCCCAGGCACCAGGAGCCGGTTCCTGCCCTGTACCCACCAGGGATGTCCAGACACATTCTACATCTGAGTCCAAGTGAGCTCCCCGCCCAAGTGGCCACTGTCGTCCCCCCTCCCCGATCACTTTCTGGGTGCCTGGCCCCTGACCAGGACTCTCCCTTTGGGGACAAGGCCCTGAAGTGGCACCCGGGGGTTGTCTGCATCTTTTGGTCTCACCAACCTCCTCAGGAAGAGTGAAGGCAGAGGCCGACTTTGCTGCATCATTTAGACCTGGGTCGTGGTGAGCCCATGCTGCACAAAGTGGTGTTTGTAAAGGGTTCGTCATGTCTTGTGGCCCCTGGCTCCAAGGCTGCTGGAGAACACAAAGGTGACACCATAGTATCTCTAGGTGGCACTGAGGGCATTTAACATCACTCGGACCACAGTGGGAGCACATCCCCTTGTTACCTACACTCACTGGCACTTTGGAACCGTAAGTGTGCAGCTCGCGTCAGATGCAGGATTGGCCATTCCCTACCAGGCATCTGTGATTACAGTGGATTTGCTTGTTAGTATTTTTTATTTTTTTTAATTTTTTAATGTTTATTTTTGAGAAAGACAGAGCATGAGTGGGGGAGGGGCAGGGAGAGAGGCAAACACAGAATCTGAAGCAGGCTCCAGGCTCTGAGCTGTCAGCACAAAGCTCTATGTGGAGCTCGAACTCATGAACCGTGAGATCATGACCTGAGCCGAAGTCAGACGCTTAACCGAGTAAGCCACCCAGGCACCCCTGGTTGTTAGTAATTTTTAAATGATACTGTCTGGATGTGAACATGGCTGCTCTACTCACAGCATCTTGGAGAGGCAGAGGCGAGAATCACCAGAGCAACAAACATGTCACTGGGTTCACTCCCAGTCACTGAGAAAGCTCTCATTACATATATGTTCACCTGAGGGGCACCTGGGGGGCTCAGTCAAGTAAGAATCCAACTTTTTTAATTTTTTATTATTTTTTTTAATGTTTATTTATTTTTGACAGAGAGAGAGAGACAGAGCATGAGCTGGGGAGGAGCAGAGAGAGAGGGAGACACAGAATCCGAAGCAGACTCCGGACTCCAAGCTGTCAGCACAGAGCCCGACGCGGGGCTCGAACTCATGGACCACAAGATCATTACCTGAGCTGAAGTAGGGCACTCAACTGACTGTGCCACCCAGGCACCCCTCAACTCTTGATTTAGGCTCAGCTCATGGTCTCACGGTTCATGGCTTTGAGCCCCGCATCGGGCTCTGTGCTGACAGTGCAGAGAATGCTTGGGATTCTCTCTCTCTGCTTCTCCCCTCCTTCTTCTCTGTCTCTCTCTCAAATAAACTTAAAAAAAATATTTTTTAAATATGTTCACCTGAGCGCACATTTTAAGGCAGCAATGTTACAAGTACCCTAAATACACACTGAGGGGCGACTGCGCTCCTCTGGGGCACAAACACAAGGGACGTGTACCAAGTTACCTGCTACTCCAGCATCCACAAAGCCCAGCAAGGGCCCCACAGTAATTGTGTTAGTTGAATTCTCTAATAACGCACAAAAGCTTGTAATAGGTATTTTTTTTTAAAAAAAGCAATAGAAGAGATTTTAGGCATAACACAACCACATTCAGGTTTAATGCACCCTATCCACATTCCCACAAGGTGGTTTCGTTCTTGCCAATTTTCTGTGCCTACATCGGCACCTCCAGACCGAACCACAGAACTTTGCTGTGACTGCGTCCATAGCTTAACAAGCGATGTGAGCCACCTCCTATGGGACTTCCAAAACAAGGAAACGTCAGAGTCCATAGTAACATGTAATTCACATAGTATACGGACCCAGAGACTGTGTACCAGCAGCCTGGTGACCCCACTGTGGCAGAGGCTCCTTGCCAGAACCCATCTTCCTACCTTTTTCCTGCTCATGTCTGCACTGTGCTTCCCAGACTATCCCCACCTTGCAGTGTGGACTCTACATCTCTGGGTGTTTCCAAGGGGATGTGGTTGGATCCATGAGGGTCTTAGGACAAGGGGTCTGGCTCCTGCAAGGTCACCCAGACAGCCCCACCCACTGCTGGTGGGAACCCTCCATCCAGAAGGAGGAGGGAGAAACCAGATGGACAGGGCTTGACTGGCCTGAGATTCACATGACGAAGACATGGCCTGAATCTTTCATCCCTGATGTGTTGGGATGCTCTGCTGTGGTAACATCTGTTGCCCTAAACACAAAGGTGCTTTGCAAACCCCTCCACGATTGTGACAAAAAAATAAGGCTTAATGGAACTCACTTCCCCAAGCCACAGCCCACACTAGAAGAGTACTCAGAGAGCCTCACTCAGGTAAATGGGGCTTGAAAGCAGGGGCCCCTTTGAAAGGCTAATCCCTCAGTTCAGGTCCCACCCACCTCTGCCTTCCCGGTGGAGGAGAAGTTTCCTGGACAACCCTGACAAACCTGCTCAGTTCCCTTGGCAACCAACTTTCTGAATTGCCCAAGCCTTCCCCATTAACAGCATTCCTATTTCAGTCTTGCAGAGCCTACAGTGACAGTGCTGTCATTATGTTCCAGCAATCAATTACTCCAAACCTGTAATTATTGGCGACATGAGGTTATAATAAAATCCCGTAAGAACCAGCGTTACAAGGTGACTAATTCTGCACTCGGCACCCATGAAAAGGATGGGGTAACTGTTCTCATGGTCGAAGAGTCCCCCTTGTGATGGAGCCAGGACTTGGGTTCCTTCCATCAGAGATTTTTCAGTGTCCCTATACCCACACCCCAATAATACTGCTGTCAACACCAGTCCATAGAAGACCTGACTCATCCAGGATGAAAGAATTATCTTAACACAGTGGATTGAATGGTGACCTCTAGAAGGGGTTTCTCCCAGAACATGTGAACAGGACCTTATTTGGGAAAGGGTTCTTTGCAGTGAAGGATTTTGAGCTGATACTATCCTGGGTCAGGGTGGCTCTAAGTCCAGTGACAGGTGTCCTTAGAAGAGACAGAGAAGGAGACACGGATACAGAGGAGGGGACCTACTCCCGAGAAGCCACGTGAAGACAGAGGAGTTGGAAGGGACACAGCCACAAGCCCAGGAGCCACGGAAGCTGCAAGAGGCAGGAAGGACCCTCCTCTGGAGCCTCTGGAGGGAGTGTGGTCCTGCCCCTCCTGGATCTCAGCCTTCTGGTCTCCAGAACTGGAGGAGGGTAGACTTTTGTAGTTGTAAGCCAACCAGCTGATTTCGTTTGTGACCACAACCATAGGAAACTAATTCCCACAGAAAGTGTGTTCTGTCCTCTTTGCTCGGATCCTGGACGCAGCTCACATAAACGCTAACATTTGGGCACTGTGAATGCACATTATATAGGAATTCTTTGTACCATATTGTTGCCTTTTGGAAAGTCTGTCATTGTGTCCAAACATTGAAACTTCTCGACATAAGTCTTATGTTTATGCTTGCTTCGGAGACATTCTCTGCTCACTAATATGTCTGTGCCTTTGCTCTGGGAGGAACTTGATGGACTGGTGCAAAAACATCTGCTCTTTGTCTCAGGTTATTCAAAGGCCACATAAGCACAGGCAACAAAAGCAAAAATACACAAATGGGACTACCAACTTAAAAGCTTCTGCACAAAGGAATCCACAGAGTGAAAAGGAGACCTGGAGTAAAAACTAATCCCAAATCCTACTTCTGATAAGGGTTGCTATTCAGAATATACAGAGAACTCCTACAATAAAAGCGAGTGAGCTACTTAATAGGTAGACCTGAACAGACATTTCTCCAAGACGGCACAAAGATGGCCAACAGACATATGAAAAGATGCTCAGCATCTCTGGTCATTAAACACACATGGGAAGCACAAGGAGATACCACCTCATGCCCATTAGGAAGGCCACTATCAACACAGAAAACAAGAAGCATTGATGAGGATGTGGAGAAATCGAAACCCTCATGTACTGTGGGTGGGAATGAAAAACGGTGCAGCCACCATGGAAAACAGTATGGAGGTTCCTTGATAAACTAAAAACAGAACTACCCTTTGACCCAGCGATCTCACTTCTGGGCACATAGCGAAAAGAATTGAAAGGAGGAGCTTAGATATTTGGATGCCTGTGCTCATGGCAACATTCACAACAGCCAAGAGGTGGAAACAGCCCAGATTGTGAGGGTTAAATTGTAGTGTAGGGCTAACACGTAGCCTTAAGAAATAACAGCTTTAACACTATAGGTTAGGAGACAACAGCCTTATCCTATCAATCAAGGGATGGATTAGCGCTTGATTGGATTGGGGCAAGGGCCTGTTTGAACTATTTCCACCTGGGAACTATTCCTTTGTTCTGCTCCCAGGTGATAATAAGACAATGTGGTCGGTTCTAAAAACTCTGTACCCCAGCTGTTTGAGACCGGGCTCTGGTCAAGAGTGTCGGTCCCGATCGATCGATCGGTTGCCTTGCCTCTCATTGCAATAAACTTTGTTGTGACTGTCACTGATTCCCGTAGCATTCTGTTTCAGGAGTCGTGTGGATGCAACAAAATGTCTCTGGGAAAATGGGCACAGAAGATGTGGCATATACATACAATGAAGTATTATTCAGTCTCAAAAAAGAAATCCATGGGAATGCAAGCTGGTACAGCCACTCTGGAAAACAGTTCCTCCAAAAACTAAAAATAGAACTACCCTACAACCCAGCAATTGCAGTACTAGGCAATTATCCATGGGATACAGGTGTGCTGTTTCAAAGAGACACACGCACTGCCATGTTTATAGAAGCACTATCAACAATAGCCAAAGTATGGAAAGAGCCCAAATGCCCATTGATGGATGAATGGATAAAGAAAATGTGATATATATATATATATATATATATATATACACACACACACACACACACATACATACATACAATGGAGTATTACTCGGCAATCAAAAAGAATGGAATCTTGCCATTTGCAACTACGTGGATGGAACTGGAGGGTATTTTGCTCAGTGAAATTACAGAAAGACAGAAATCATATGACTTCACTCATATGAGGACTTTAAGAGACAAAACAGATGAACATAAGGGAAGGGAAACAAAAATATAAAAACAGGGAGGGGGACAAAACAGAAGAGACTCATAAATATGGAGAACAAACTGAGGGTTACTGGAGGGGTTGTGGGGGGGGGGGAATGGGCTAAATGGGTAAGGAATCTACTCCTGAAATCATTGTTGCACGATAGTCTAATTTGGATGTAAATTTAAAAAAAATAAAATAAAATAAATCCTGTCATGTTACAACATGGATGACCCTTGAGGACATGATGAGTGAATGAAGGGAGTCACAAAAGGACAAACACCATATGATTCCGTTTATATGGAATTCACGGGAAGGAAAGTAGAAGGGTGGGCGCCAGGTGCTTGGGGGGGGGGGGGGGGGAGTTGTTGAACAGGCACAGAGTTTCAGTTTTGCAAGATGAAAAAGTCCTAGAGATCCGTTACACAAAATGGAATACAGTTACTCCTGAACCGTAGGCTGAAAAATTGTTAAGAGGATAATTTTTGTATTCTGTGTTCTTTACTACAATTAAAAATAATTTTTGGGGGGTGCCTGGTTGGCACAATCAGTTAAGCATCCGACCTCAGCTCAGGTCACGATGTCACAGTTCATGAGTTTGAGCCCAGCACTGGGTTCTCTGCATACAGCTTGGGACCTGGAGTCTGCTTCCGATTCTGTGTCTCCCTCTCCCTCTGCCCCTCCCCTGCTAGTGCTCTCTCTTTCTCTCTCTGCCTCAAAAATAAACATTTTTTTAAGTTTTTAAGGCAGGTTAGCTTTGTTCTTCACTAATGAATATGGAAGCTTGAATTAAAAACTTTAATTCACTCTGGTAGTCACAATACTTCAAAATACGGGGTCCCTGGTGGAAAAAAAAAGCATAGTGTACAGGTCCTTGATCAGAAAGAACTTGCATACAGTTCAAGTGGACACTTTCTGAGGCCACTCCTGGTTCTACAATTCTACAGTTTATGGCCTAAGACATCTTCCCGCCCCCTGCGTTGTTCCCACGTGCACGCTATGACTAGAATGTTAAAAACATGGTCGTCCCTCAGATTGTGGCCGCATGGGACACCTTGAACATACCGTTGCGTCAGGCCACAGCCCACCTCCCAAAGGACAAAAGGCAAGTCCGCCCCAGATTCTGCAGCTCACGACCTCAAGTCAAGGAGGGTTTCACTGAGGCTGTGAAGTGGCCTCGTGGGAAGTCACCTGGCTTCAGGAGTGACTGTGAACTGTCCTTAGTAACCAGGAGAACTTGCCAGGAGATTGCAGAGACAAGGTACAATGTAGAGTCAGAGACCATGGTGTCCTAACAGCAACTCTCAGAGTAAATTCTGCACCATACCTTTGCGAACGCATGCCAAGGACTTCACAGACCCTGTGTGGGGTTGAATCGTATCCCCCCCAAAAGATATGCTCACATCCTAACCCCCAGTACCTGTGAACATGTCCTCATTTGGGTTAGGGTCCTTGCAGGTGTGACCAAGTTGAGGTCCCACTGGAGTAGGGTGGGCCCTAATTCAGTGACAGGTGTGCTTTGTAAGAAGGGGAAAAGGGGAAAAGAGAACCTGCGGGGACAAAGCCGATGGGATGGCAGAGCCAGAGACTGGAGTGAGGTCTATAAGCCAAGGACTGCCAGCAACCACCAGAAGCTGGAGAAGCTGGAAGGACCCCTACCCCCACCCTCTGGAGCCGCCAGAGGGAGAACGGCCCCGCTCCGCCTGGATCTCAGACTTCCGGCCCCAGAGCTGAGAGAGGTTACCTTTCTGTTGTTTTCAACACCAGCTTGTGGACTTTGTTACAGTAAGCTTCAAGGAAACTCACACACACGGCCCCTGCTCTGTAGGCTCCCGGGGGCATGTGTCCCCTAAAAGGCAGATGGACTATGGAACCCGCAGAGTCAGCAGTGGGTCCCCACAGGTCCCACAGCAGGGGCTGGACACCAGACTGCGGAAGGGTCAAGTCTGGGGCCCTGAGCCCCTAAGTGTGCAGACTGCCTACTGGCCTCCCGAGGTTTTGGCACCCTGTACGTGTGGGGTCAGAAGCATCGCAGACAATCTCCTGGTTCAACACCTTCCATGCCCCCGTTCTCAGTGGTAACCAAGAGTCCAGTCGTCACAGTGACAAAAACCCCATTGGGACACCTGCCACACTGTCAGAAGCCGATTGGAGGTGGACAAACGGCGTGAGGGAGGGGACTTCCTCATGTGAGGCCAGCAGGCACCCATGCAGGGAGCGTCCCCACCGGAAAGCTGCTGGGCCCCACCAGGGGCCGTCTGGCTGGTATCTGAGCCCAGTGCCATCTGCCCAGCCACAGCTCCCCACTCCACAGGCCACACCACACAGATTATGTGCAACAACCTTAAATATGGGGAAACACGTAACCAAAAAGTCACACAAAACCAAACCAGTAAACACAGGCAAACCAGCCTAGTTTGGCACCTTGAGGCCACAGGGCCTGGTTTCTTGCACACGCTCTTCTGCAAGCTTTTGATTTACCCGAGTCGGCCCCTCCTTCCTCACCCCAGGGCCTTATTTTCCTGCTTCCTCACCTCTACCTGGCGTGAATTTCACACAGTGGGTCGTGCCACACAGTCTCTTCCTTCGCAGGCTGCAACCCAGCAATTTGATAGAAGATTCCAGCAAAGGCCACTCAGACCAGTCAAACTGCCAGGCTGTGACCTCTTGTTCTCTCCCACCAGCCCAGCCCTGAAGCCACCGGCCAGATCAGGCGTGCCCACAGGTGCACTTACTTTGAAGGGGGTATTTATACAAACCTCTTTTGCAGGGACACCTGTGCCCCACTCCCAGGAAGGCTGTCTTGGCTGGGTGAGGCTGCCCCGTAGGCCAATTCTCCAATTCTCGCCACCCCGGTAGGCCAATCAGGGGTCGCAGGCGGAGAAATGGTCCTTCCTGCCCCAGCCAGGAACAGGGATGGGGCATCAGGACAGAGTGGGGAGGCGTCTCTGGTTCGTTTTCTGAATCATTTCAACCAGCTGGTGAGTCAGAGGGCGCTTCGAGAAGACCCGGTCCTCACGAGGAGTAAGGAAGAGGGGAGGAGGGGTGGTGGGCAGAGTCACACGTCCCGGAGCCCCTGGGGGCAGCAGGCACGGCAGCCCAGAGCGGCCCCTCTCTATGCAGCATAGGTCTGTGCACCTGCGGGAGGAGGAAAGCCACACAGTGCAAAGCCCTCTGCACCACGGCCGTGGCGGACTCATCCAGGAGCAGCTGGGGGCCTTGCGGGGGCCCAGTGGGGCCTCCCCGAGTCGTGCCCCAGAGCAGCTCCTGGTGATGGGAAATACAGAACCTGCTGCAGGGCGACCCCGATGGTAGGATTGGACACCAAATCCTATTGAAGGAAGGCTTTTTTCTTTTTCTTTTTTTCTTTTTTTTTTTATGTTTATTTATTTTGAGAGGGAGAGAGCGCAAGCCTGGGAGGAACAGAGAGAGGGGACAGAAGATCCAAAGCAGGCCCTGTGGTGACAGCTGAGAGCCTGACGCTGGGCTTGAACCCACGAGCGGTGAGATCATGACCTCAGCCAAAATCGGTAACCAACAGAGCCACCCAGATGCCCCAAGGGAAGGTGTTTGCAAAGTAAGTTCTAAGAGTCAGGTTTTGCAAAGGGGCAGTCAGAGGGGGTGGGGAGGGGTGCAGAGGGCCAGGCCCACTCCCGCCAGCCCCCAGCCCCCAGGTGTGAACGGAACCAAAACCCTGCTGTGTGCTGTGTACATGTTAGTGTCTCCCAGCCTGGGCGTGGGGCCGTGATGGCGGGCATTGGCAACTGTCCCTTGCTGAGCACAGGGCCGAAACGACTGTTGAACAGACTTTTCAGGAACCACAGCGGGCGTCTCCTGCAGACCTCATGGCTGCAGTGTGGGTGCCGGGTCTCGCACTGGGTGAGACTCCAGTGAGCAGTGGCAGATTTTACTGGCGTGAGTGTCCCGGACCTGGAACCCTCAGGATCTCACTGCCCGGCCCCCCTCGGGCGCTGTGTCTGGGTTCTTGGGAGCTGGGCGACCAGCCGGGCCTCCACCACAGTAGGCCTCCTTCGCAGCCTATGGCGTCCCTGAAGCCTGGGGCGTGGCCAGGGCGAAGCACAGGACGGGGGGTGTCCTGTGTGGGAAGAGACGATGAGGAACCGTGTGTCCGTGAACAGCGACGCCAGGACACGGGCCAGGGGGCCCATTGTGGCCAACGTGCTGCTTCCAAAGCCCCGTCTTTTCTCCCCGTTTTAGCTCTCGGGCTCCAGCTAGCAGCACGTATGGCAGGAGCAGTGGCTCAGTGTGTTCCTTTGTGAGGCCTCAGCCACCCCGTGGGGGCGTTACGTGGACCAGCCCCAGAACCCAGTGCCCTCCAGCAGCGGGGCCTAGGGCCGGCAAGTGGGAAGGGCCGTCCACACGGGGCAGAGGGGGCCAGGAGAGCTCACAAGCATGTTTTCCATGGCAGACGTGACCGCGTGGGGATACCGGAGCTGACTGCTGAGACCTCTGCTGTGGAAACTTCCAGTTCTTTCCTTAGGACATGGGGAAGGAAAGGACACCAGGCCTGGGGACCAACCAGTTCTGGATGGTTTGCATGTTCTTGGTGGGGGGTGGGGGGTGGGGTCATCGAGACAGTGGCTCAGCCTTCAAACACTGGAAATGCTCCCCAGACGGCAAGGGGAAGTGGTTCCTGCATCTAGCAGAGAGAGGGGAGGCGTGCGGGGGTCCCCGAGGTCACACAACACCCGCCCTTCCCCCCACCCCCACCCCCGGCGGAGCCGTGCTGGCAGGATCCCAGGACTCGGTAGAGTGTTGCATGCCTGAGTCCGTGCACACCGCGGATGCGTGGCCGGATCCTACTTTGGGACCGGGAGGAATCCGGGTGCTGGTGCCCTAATGCTCCCTCCTTCCCCGGGGGTCTCGCAGAGCCTGCCCCTCCCCCCGCAAGGAAGGGTGGAAGCACGTGGGCTTCCCCCCCTCAGAGACGCGGAGCCTGGGCTGGGGGCTGGTCACTTGGGCACGCCGCTTGGCGCCCCCGTCTCCCGGCGCCCAGGAGGAACGCGGATGTCTGGCCAGAACCACAGGGTTCGGTTGCAAACAGTGTCAGCACAGCTCCTCCGCCGGTTACAAGAGTTTCTGACTCCTATCTGGGTAGGGAGCCGTCTGGCTGAGTTAGCTTCCTGGGGGGACAAAGACCACACCTGGAGCCTGGGGGCGGGGGCGGGGGGCAGGAGGGGGCAACGTTGGGGAGGTGGGGGCGGGATGAGGCTGAGCCAGCATGGGGGCGAGGTCAGGGACCAGGTGGGGGTGGGGACTGAATGGGGGTCAGGGGCAGGTGGGGGTGGGGACTGAGCAGGGGGTCAGGGGCAGGTGGGGTGAGGGGCAGGGGGTGGGGGATGGTGGGAGAACACCAGCTCTTGAGGCCGCTCTGTGGCCCGTTCGCTCCCAGGCACCTGCTCCGCGATGAACACTGGAGTCGTCCAGGGGGCTCACCTCTGCGTCTCCTTTTCTAGGCGTACACATCCTCTCAGGTTTCATGGGCCTTACTTTGGGGCTGCCAGTGACAAAAGATGGGACTTTCCTGGCTCTCTGTACAGACACGCGGCAGGTGTGAAGGCCGAGCTGTTAGCCTGTCCTCTGGATAACAGTACGGAAGGCTCAGGCTCTTTCCTTCCTTCTTTCGTCTTCCTTCTGCAGTCAGTGGAGCTTTATCCCAGCCTAGTCTCCTCAGGGTCCCTAAGTGGCTGCTGCAGCTCCAGGCATCACACACGGTGGACAACACTGATGGTTGTTCAGTCTGTTTCCTCCTGTGAACCTTTTTTTCTTTCACACGATACAATATTTCTAAACCAGTGTCTGTGTTGGCCAATGTATTAATACATTGATATTTATATGTATTTATGTGATAATACATCCGTGTGATAATCTATATTAGCAGCCTCATGTTGTAGCACAGCAAAGTCTGAACCTCCTGTGAATCTTAATTTCTCCATGGAAACCCTTCCCATGGGGGTCCCTGCAGAATGTCTCCACGACCTACTGGCCAAGACGGCGGCCAAACCCAATTCTGACACAGGAGCTAGAATTCCTAGGATCACCTGAGGCTGTGCTTCTCTACCCACCAGATTCTCTTCTTGCAAACAGCTTTATTGAGATGCATTCACACACCATGCAGACCACCCAGGGTACGAGACAGTGGTTGTCAGTGTGGTCACAACATCGGTAGAGTTGCAACCACCATCCCCAGGGTCCGTTTTAGAACATCGCCTTCACCCCAGAAGGAAACCTGTGCCCATTAAACAGCGTCTCCCCATACCTCCTTCCCCCAGCCCTCGGCACCCACTGGTTTCCACTGTCGCTCTAGATTTTCCTGATCTGGACATTTTGTGTAAAGGGAATCATGTGACTTCCTCCATGGGAAGGGTTTCCATCTGGTGTCCTCATCTGGCTTGTCTCACCGAGCGCACTTTCAAGGTCCATCCACGTGGCACCAGGTGTCAACGCTTCACTCCCGTTTGTGGCTGAGTGATATCCCAGTGTGCACACACCACATTCTGTTTGTTATCCATTCATCCGTTGATGGTCATGTGGGCAGTTTTCACTTTTTTGGTGCTTGTGAACCGTGATGCCGTGAACAAGCGGGCACGTATGAAGACTGGAATCGCTGGTCCACGGGGTGGCTCCCTGGTTGGCGTCTTGAGGGACTTCCAGACTGTTTTCCAAAATGGCTATACCATTTTGCATTCCCACCAGCCTTGTTTGAAGGTTCCATTTCGCATCTGGTTATTGCCTGTGTTTCCGATTCCTCGGTGGGTATGAAGCAGTGTCTCATTGTGAGTCTGTCAACAGATTCACACCCCCTTTATATCAAATATTTTGCAACCCTCCCCTCCCTTTCTGGAATCAAATGTAGAGGTAACATAGTGTCTCTGCATGTGTAATTCCCTTATAATATGTGTCTATTATGTAGCTATAGTTATACTATAAAGGAGAATGAAAGGTAAATACATTTTAATAAAATAACATGTAATTTAATATGTCAGAGCTTGCCCTCCACTACACTAAAGACATAACCAGTAATCAATCGCATGCTTAAATTTAAGAAAAGAGATAGGATTCAACTGGATTCAACATTTTTTTATGTTTATTTATCTGAGAGAGAGTGAGCCTATGAGCTGGGAAGGGGCAGAGAGAGAGAGAACCCCAAGCAGGCTCTATGCTGTCAGTGCAGAGCCCAAGTCAGGACTTGATCCCATGAACTGAGAGACCCTGATCTGAGCCGAAATCAAGAGTCAGACACTCAACCAACTGAGCCACCCAGGTGCCCCATCAACCTTTATGATACTTTTAAACAAGGACAAATGGGCATGTCTGTATACAATCTAAATCACCATGGTTACAGCAATCCTGGTGCATTCACTGGCAATTCAAAACCTCCAAGCCACATAATCACTGGAGACATGATTTTCCAAAATGTTCTCAATAAGGTTCTGAATAAAAATGAGAACAACCGTTCCTAGAATCACACTGTAGTTACATACCTGCAAAATTAAGCACATCTTAAAGCCGTTCAGAAATCATGTGTGTTCATCAGTAGATCAAAGTTAGATTGTTGCCCAGAATTGTGTGCTGGTCCTTCCCCAGGAAAGGTGAGCTCGACAGGGCTCTCGAGCACAGGGCTCTACCCCAGGATGCCTGGCAGCTCAGGGCACCAGCATGGTTCACGAGCAGAACACCCAACTTTGGTGTGGACCCAGAATCTACAATTCCATGTAGAGAACGCAGCTGGGACCAGAGGTCTCCAAACTGGGACTCACATGTCCTCTGTCCAAGGCACAGGAGAGGGTAGTGGTTTGGAGGGAATCCCTGCGCAGACCCTCCAATTCTTGGGTGCTCCTGAAAGTGGCCTGCCTGGCAGCTGATTTGCAGAGCAAACCCCCCATGCAGCCCTCTTCCCTACAGACTTTAAGTCCTCAAGATGCCATCAAT
>NC_064817.1:24312-40613 GCF_023721935.1 Panthera uncia
TCCGCGTTCTGCGTCTGGGCCAGCCTCACAGGTGTGCGTGGCTCTCGAGGTAACGTGCATTCATTTCCCCGACCACATATGGTGTAGAGCGTCTCTCCCCAGCTTCTGTGGTCAGATGTGTGTTAGGTCTTCAGCCCAGCTTTTGTTTTTTTTCTATTTTTATTATAAATTTTTTTAAAGTTTATTTCTCAGAGAGCGGGAGCGGGAGAGGTGAAGAGAGGGGGGCAGAGGGTCCCAAGCCAGCTCCCACTGACAGCCCCGCGCAGAGCTCGATCTCACAAACCATAAGATTGTGATCTGAGCCAAAGTCAGACCCTCAACCGACCGAGCCACTGAGGCGTCCCGTTTGGCCCAGCTTTTGATCAAGTTTTTTTTTTTTTTTTTTAATTTTTTTTAAACGTTTATTCATCTTTGAGAGACAGAGACAGAGCATGAGCAGGGAAGGGGCAGAGAGAGAGAGACACAGAATCCAAAGCAGGCTCCAGGCTCTGAGCTCTCAGCACAGAGGGCTCTGAGCCCTCAGGCACCCCTCAAGTTCTTCTTTTATTGCTAAGTTTTAAGAGTTCTTCTGGATAACAGCCCTTTCTCAGATGTTTTTTACAAATATTTTCTTCTAGTTTGTGGCTTGACTTTTCAGTTTCTCTACGTCATTCACAGTCGGAATTTCTTCATCACGACTCTTGTCCTGTCTTCAAGCTTAGAGATTCATTCCTTGGCCTTGCCCGGCCCACTCATAAGCCTATTAGCGGATTCTTCCTTTTCGTTGGAGTGTTTGTGACAGCCAGCATTTCTGTTTGGCTCTTTCTTCAAATTTCCATCTGTCTGCTTACGTTGCCCATCTGTCCTTGCGTGCCGGCTCCTTTATCTGTCAGAGCCCTTAGCATATGAATCATAGTTGTTGTAAGTTCCTGGTCCGATAATTCCAGCACTCCTGCCATATTCCACTGGCTCTGACGCTGCTCTGTGTCTTTACATCATGTTTGTCACCTGTCAGTATACCCTGTAATTTTCTCCTAATGGCCGGGTGTGATAGATGGGGTACAAGGAAGTGGTGTCAACTGGTCTTCAGTGGTGTGGTGCCGAGGTGTGAGGCAGGGGAGGGGAGGTGTGGGGCAGGGAGGGGAGGTGTGGGGCAGGGGTGGGGAGCTGTGGTGCAGGGGTAGGGAGTTGTGGTGCGGGGGTGGGGAGGTGAGGGGTGGGGGAAGCCTTCCGTAGTCCTGCGAGCAGGGCCCAGTTGTGAGTGAGCCCGTGCATGTGAACTGTGAATACATAACTGTCCTGAGGTTTCATCCCCACCTGGTGGATCCCTGAGCATTAGCTTTGGGGGTCCCACGTGGCACTTCGACCAGACCCCCCAGGCCGGTGGCTGTGGGAGTGGCCACAGGAGCAGGACCGCCAGGGGGGTTGTGGAAAGCTGCACGGTGATCCACGGTTGAGTGGGGATGTGGCCCCCCACGGAGGTCAGGAAAGACCATGTCTGTGGGGGTTGCTGATGCCCCAAGTGTGATGGTTAAGGAGGGAAGTCAGGGGGCCCCACCCAGAGGGGCGGAAGTGAGGAGGACCAGCGAGGTCCCTCAGGAGAACCTGAGGACACTGTGCTCCAAGGCGGCCGCCGGGAGAGGGCGGACCGCACTGGGGCACAGAGGGCGCTTAGTACAAGTCTCACAGGGGTGGGGCCCAGCACGCTGGCCTCCGTGTCACAGAGCCCTGAGCCCCCCTCGGCCCTGTCGGCAGCAGTCAGGACTCCAAGCTCCAGGACCCACCGGCACCAGCGCCCCACTCCCTGCCTAAGCGGGGGCTCACAGCCCACCCTGCAGGCAATGAAGGTAGCCAGTTCCTGGGCTCCGTCAGGAGACCCGCTGCCCACTGGGTCACGACAGACCGCGGGGGCCTCACCGAGCACACGTCCCGTTATCTGCCCAGCCCCCGGCGTCCAGCGTGAGCGGAGGCTGCAACGGTCTGGGTCTGGAGGCACACAGCTGTGTTTCGGAACAGGTGCCTACCTGGGTGCCGCGTCCGGACCTCTGTGCCGCCGTGCGGGCAGCCATCCGAGCTGGGGAGCACGGGGCCCCG
Organism: Panthera uncia; assembly: GCF_023721935.1. Lineage (NCBI taxonomy): Eukaryota > Metazoa > Chordata > Mammalia > Carnivora > Felidae > Panthera > Panthera uncia. Next base: position 26,386 of record NC_064817.1, read on the forward strand.
GGGCCGACCTCGCAGGGGTGTGTCCCTCACCCTGGCCCTGTGTCTCCCCGAAGCTGACCGGCAGGTGGCGGAGGCGGAATCTCTGGTCCACACGCTGGACCTCTGGTCGGTGGTGGAAAGGATGGTGGTGCCCGCCAGAACACCCGACGGGAAGGTCACGTTCGGCAGAGGGACCTTGCGGCACCTGACAGGTGGGCCCTGCTCCTTGGCTCTCTTCCTCCTGGAGCAGGAACGGTGGGGCTCTCGCCGTCTGGGCCGACTAGAGGTGTCCTCACGGGAACTTGGATCAGACGTCAAAAACGCCTCCGTGCCCCGATCGCAACCTGAACTGTGCCCAGTGGGGCCGTCGGGGCAATTCAGAGTCCGGTGGAAACCGGCCCCAGGACCCCAGCCCGGCCCTCCCCGCAGACAGGGTGCTGTGTGTGAACCCTGCCTTCCAGGGACCCCCGGGGGTGTCACACTTGAGCGCGGCGAGCCCTGCGGATACGCTGAGGGGGTGCTCACCGCCCGGCTCTGTCACCGCAGGTCATGGAGCCATTCAGACCCCGTGGGGTCGTGTCACCTGCGTGTGCAAGACCCACGACCCCCGAAGGGACCCCGGTCCTCCCCTCCCCTGCCTCACACACCCGACTTCCCAAATACGCACTCAGGGAGTCGAGGGGTACCCGGTGACCACAGCCAGCCTGAGCCCAGGGTCGGCCCCACGACAGACCCCATGGAGCCCTGACGTCCGACCGAACCTTCTCTTTTGCTCAGAGGAAATCAGAGCGTTGCCAGAAATCACCGCGGTCTTTCTGAATGTGGAGAGGATGGCCCCGCCCACCAAGGTACGCGGGAGTCTCAGGGCGCTTCCCACGCCCCGGGCCGAGGGAGTCGGGTCGGACCGAGGAGGCCCCGGGATCGCCGACGCCATCTCGGCGGCCCCCTTCACCCGAGACACCGCTGCAGATGCCCCCACTCCCTCCCTCCGTTTCCAGAAAGAACTCGAGGCCGCCTGGGGCGTGCAGGTGTTTGACCGATTCACCGTTGTTCTTTCCATTTTCCGCTGCAACGCCCGGACGAAGGAGGCCCGGCTGCAGGTGGCGCTGGCTGAGCTCCCCCTTCTCAGGTTTGGGGCACACCCCAGCTCTCGCGGCTCGCGTAGTCGCGTGTCCGAACCTTTGCCTGGGGTGCGGTGAAGACGGAAGGCAGGGCTGGCCGTGCCCTCCCGGACGAGGCCTGTCAGGCTCCTGTCCAAGCAGCGTGCCTACCCGGACAGGTCACCCCGCTGTGGGGACCCCCTTCGGTGACGGTGAAGATCCAGGCAGGAGGAACGGCCCCCTGCCTCGCTCTCTCCACCCAGAGTTCTCATCTCACCCTCGCGTCTGTGTGCTGTCACCTGGTGCGCTCCCCCTAGATGGGCACGGACGTCTCACCCTGTCTACTGAGACGCCCCCTTTCCACGGCAGGTCCCACCTGAGCAGCACCACCCGCCTGGATGGACGGGGAGGAGGCTCACGCTACATCATGGGGTCAGGTAACGTGAGGTCTTGTCACCGCGTGCTCAGAAGGGGGTATGCCACAGCAGCCACCCTTAGGAAGGGGACAGCAGCGCTGAAAGATCCCAGTGGGGCTGCATGGGACCTCGTGCATGGTCCCATTCACACAAACTAGGATATCTACGTGGTCTGCTGGGGTGGCTGCAATGAAGGACCACAAGCCAGAGCCTTAAAACCTCAGGAATCTACTCTCTCAGCTCTGGAGACCAGAAGTCTGAGATCTGGGGGGTGGGGTGGGGGTAGGGCCGCTGAGATCGGGTCGGGGGAGGGCAGAGCCACTGAGACCCAAGTGGGCAGGGCTGTGCTCCCTCCAGAGGCTCCAGGGGAGGGTCCTTCCTGCCTCTTGCAGCTTCTGGGGCTCCAGGCATCCCTGGGCTCGTGGCTGCGTCCCTCCCACATGGGTCTTCACATCTTCACACGGCTTCTCCTCTGTCTTCTCTTATGTTATGCAGACATTTGTCTTTGGATTTAGGGCCACACTGATCCAGGATGACCCCCTCAGATCCCTCACCAGTTATATGCGCCCAGACCATATTCCAAAATGAGTTCCCATTCACAGGTTCCAGGGGTCAGGATGTAGATGTGTCTTTGGGGCACTGCTCAGGTGGCTCTGGATATCATGGGGGCTGTCCTTCTGAGGCTCTCCCTTACTCCCAAATAAAGGGGAGCCCAGGTGACCTCAGAGGGCAGAAGTCCAGAGGCGAGGCCACCCTCCACTGGGTGAAGCCATCTGTCAGACAGGAAGGTGCTGGGGCAGTATAGAAGAGCAGGCCGGCGGGGGGGGGGGGGGGGGGTCCCAGCGGCAGAATGCCTGTCCACAACGCACACAGGGACCCGCGTGGCTCACTCTGCTCTTACGTCTTTGTGAGTGTGCTCACCGACTCGCCGTGTTGGGTGTTTGTAGGAGAATCGCTCGTGCAGGTGCAACGGCGCCTGCTGAAGGACAAGGAGCTGAAGATTCGGAAGGCCCTGGACAGACTTCGGGACAAAAGACGTCTCCTGGGAAGGCAGCGCAGACCGCGGGAGTTTCCTGTGGTCTCCATGGTGGGATATACAAACTGCGGTGAGAGAAGTTCTGGAGGCTCCTGGGGGGGGGGTCCACCATCCCCCCACCACCCTGCTAGTGCATTTGGGGAGAAACCGCTCGCAAACGCAACAAGGCCCTGGGATTCAGAGGGCCGACGGATGATGAGAACAGGTGGAAAGCGTGGCTCATGTGCCCGGGGCACTTGCAGGGCCCAGGGCGGGTGCCCCGTCAGGTCAGCAGCGTGGTCATCGAGTGCTGGACAGCGGACTGCACTCCCCTCTCTTACAGGTGTGTTGAGACTCAGAGAGAGACAGAGGGGTGACGGTGTTAAGACCATTCATGGTGGGCAGGCCCGTAGAAGGATAAAAGCGGTTCAGACTGTGCATAGTAGGACCTCACCACAGGGTTCGTGGTTTAGCTTAACGTGTGCGCTCAGCGCGATCGTCTGCAGGACACGGAACCTCGGGTCTCCTTCATCCCGAAGCCCTGAGTTCACGGCTATGCTCGGTAAAGGGAGACAACGGCAGGTGCGACTTCCTCACCGTCGGGGTCCGGTCCGCCAGCGGGTGCCGGGCTGCGTGGGGTCCAGTCCCCTGCCAGCGTGAGGTCCCCACCAGCCTCACGCCACCAGCTCCCTGTCCTCAAGGAGGGAGGGAACTTCCCACAAAACCTGGAACAGAAAGTGCGGGGGCACCGCAGCTGCAGAGAATCCCGCTTGGGTAGATACAGGCTCTCACCTTGTGGGACACGGCGAGTGCGCCCGCACGGCGGCGTCAGCACCGAGCTTCTGGAGCTCCGCCCAGGCAACCGAACTCAGCACTGCTAGGTTACGCCCGCGGCCCGTGGCTCACCAGCACAGAGGAGTCCGTGCCCCGGGACCTGTGTGGTGAGGGCACCTGTGTGTCCAGGTGGGGCCGCCCTCCCGGGTCATCTCCTCATTCACCTGTGGGGCGGGCTGAAGCCAGTGGCCACCAGTAACGTCCACGAGCTGGCGTGGTGCTGGCGTGGCCCCGAACACGGGGGCCGGGCGCACACACGGGCGCATTCTTGCAGGAAGGCTGAGTGGAGGGGATGTCCTCTGGGGCCATTGCAGACACACACAGCTCCTGCCTGTCTACACTGCCACACTCCATTAACGCTGTCACCCCTGTCCACCCCCCCCCACACACACACACCGATTTCACCACCACCCCATCTATACAGATGTCCAGTCCAACTTATACAACTCCAACTCCGTCAACACCCCCGTCTACACAGATGCCCAGCCTACCTCACACAGTGTACCTGCCCCACTCCATCTACACAGACGCCCAGTCCACGTTATACATATACCCCAACTCCACCAACACCCCTGTCTACACAGACGCCCAGCCTACGTCACACACAGTGTACCTGCCCCACTCCATCATCACTCCATCTACACAGACGTCCAGTCCGCCTTATACACGTACCCCAACTCCACCATCACCCCCATGTATGGACACTCAGCCCCCCTCACACACACAGTGTACCCAAACCACTCCATCATCACTCCATCTACACAGATGCCCAGTCCACATTATACCCCAACTCCACTAACACCCCTGTCTACACAGTCGCCCAGCCTATCTCACACACAGTGTACCTGCCCCACTCCATCAACACAGACGCCCAGCCTACCTCACACACAGTGTACCCACCCCACTCCATCATCACTTCGTCTACACAGACGTCCGGTGCACCTTATACACATACCTCAATTCTACCACCAGCACTCTGTCTACACAGACACCCAGCCCACCTCACAGACAACACACATCCCCCATAGGCACCATGGCCCCTGTCTACACCATCACCTTTCCGCCATGCAGATACCTACTGCATCTCAGACATGCGGAGAACCTGCCTCGTCTACGTGGACGCCAATCACGTGTCACCCACACGTGTACAAATGTGACCGCTGTGTCTATACTATCCTCATGTGCACGGGTGCCCTCACCCCCTCAGCCATCACCACCCCGTCCGCACCACCACTGTCCTGCATACAGGCACTCGTACCCTGGGCCCTGGCCCTCTGGGCTGCAAGCGTGACGGAGAACAGCAGGTTCTCTGACCACACAGGGCGGAGACTAGGAGCTCAGAGACCTCACAATGCATGGCCGCCCCCTTGGCCAGATGCACGTGGGTTCGACTGCTACTGAGGTGGGACACGTGTGAGGGGGCCTCACACAGTGCGTCCACTGTGACCCACCTTCCAGGAAAAACCACGCTGATCAAGGCCCTGACGGGTGATAACACCATCCGGCCCCAGGATCGGCTGTTTGCGACACTGGACGTCACAGCCCACGCGGGGTGGCTGCCCTCCCACGTGGCTGTCATCTACATGGACACCATCGGCTTCCTCTCCCAGCTGCCCCACAGCCTGATCGAGTCCTTCTTTGCCACCCTGGAAGATGTGGCTCATTCAGTGAGTGTGGGATGATCCCAGAGGCCAAATTACCTAAAACACCTGTGTAACGTGGGGCCCGGTCCCCTCACACGACACAGCCTTGGGGACCGGGTCCCCTCACACGTGACACAACATAGGGATCTGGTACCTTCACACACGACATAACCCTGGGTAGCAGGTCCCTTCATACACGACACAACTTGGGGGGCAGGATTCCCTCATGCACAATACAACATGGGGGCAAAGTCCCTCAAGCATGACACAACTTGGGGGCCAGATCCCCTCACATGTGACACAACCTTGGGACTGGGTGCCCTCACACACGACACAACGTGGGGGCTGGGTCCCCTCACACGACACAACATGGGGGCCAGGTCCCCTCACACACAACACAACCCGGGGGCCGGGTCTCTGGACACACACACCCTCAGGAAGGTGGTGCCTAAGCCACCCTGAGACTGAGCCCTGTCCGGTGACCCCTGTGAAGACTAATTCACAGAAGGAGGTGGAACCGCTGTCCAGGGCGATCAGGCGCCTGCCCCTCAGCCCTCAGGTCACCTGTGTGCACAGCTGTGGCCGCGGGGACTCAGGGCATGCTCTCTGTGGTCTTGCCCCCAAACCCCGAACCGTGGTGTAAACAGGAGAATGAACCAGGCCGACCTCAGCTACAGGGCGTCCCACAAAATGCCTGCACGGTGCTCAACGTGGTCAGGGCTCAGAGGGGCTAAAGACAGGTGACCGGCAATGTGACAAGTGTCCTGGGTGGTGTCCAGAACGGAAAGGGAGAGGCCAGTGACTCGGGACAGAGCCTGGAATGTCGTCACAAGTGCACCCCCGGGTCACCCCCGGCTTGTGGCACATGCCATGACTAATGTTGGCTGTGGCAGCAAGGTGAGGGCCACGTGTCCACTCTGCCATATTTCCAGAAAATCTAGAACATTTCTGAAGTAAAACATTTTTTTTTTAATTTTAAGCGCATCTAAAACCTGGAAGTGAACATTCTGGAATGTGGGCGGTGCCTGTTCCCAGGGGCAGAATTACAGGCAGCTCTTTCTTCTGTGCTGCATTTTCCAAATTCTTTTTTATTTCTCTTGGGAGAGAGGGAGAGAGAGGATCCCAAGCGGGCTCCACACTGTCGGCTTGAACCCACCAACCATGAGGTCATGACCTGAGCCGAACCAGCTGCACCAGTCAGATGCCCGCGTTTTCCCAATTCTGCATCGGTCACCTACCTGTAAGATACTTAAATGTAGGAAGAGGCGTCCTTTAAAATTTGGAGTAACGCAGACTCAGGCTTCCGCGGATGATGAACAAGGCACCCGGTGGGGGGTCGGGGGCCTACCTGAGCCCGCAGGTACGTGCCTGCTGTCTTCGTGCGGGAGCCGCCCAGGGCCCCCGACCACATGGAGGGCGGCGGCCTGGCCACGGCTGGACCCCCGATCAAAGGACACTGCGTGGGCCCCGGGCCAGCTCTGGTCTCAGGGAGCCCCCGCCCCGCCCCCTTCCACCGCGACCAGGGCAGGGGGACCGCGACGGGGCCGAGCCGGCTCCCACTCCCACCCCACCGTGCGGTGCCCGTGAGAGCCCCCGGCCGGCGCGGGTCCTCCTGTGTGCCCCCCGGAACCCCGTCCCCAGTACGGGGCCCGTCTGCTCCCCAGGATCTGGTCGTGCACGTGAGAGACGTGAGCCGCCCCGAGACGGAGCTGCAGAAAGCCAGCGTCCTGGCCGCCCTGCGGGGCCTGCGCCTGCCCGCCTCGCTGCTGGACTCCGTGCTGGAAGTTCATAACAAGGTCGACCTGGTGCCTGGGTGAGTGGACCCCAGCCTGCCCCCCTCCCCCCGGACCTCATTCCCGCAGGTACTGGTGACGCGGCCCGGTGACCTGTGGCGTCCGCAGCCCCTCACCGACCCCGCCTCTCACCGCCCCCCGCCCCGCCCCGCCCCGCCGGCTTGCCACGGAGCGCCCCCTGCTGGTCCCAGGAGGGAAAGGGGCGGTCCCAGAGCCCTTGTCCCGGCTGCCTTCCCTCAGGTGCCTGAACTCAAGACAATCGCGATGCCATCGGAGGGGCGGCGTGTTCCGAGCCCCTCACCCTCACAGGCCCCCTGTGTCACCGCAGCCGTGTTCTGGGGTCGCATGTTCTGAACCCCTCACCCCCACAGGCCCCCCCCCCCCCCGTGTCACCGCAGCCTTATGGTTTTCTCCATCCCTGTGTCCCTGTCCAGCGGGGTCGCGCCCTCTCCTGGGACCGTCTGACACAGTCACAGTTCAGGCCCGTGGACGGGGGGGAGGGGGGTTCTTGGGGACCCCCGCTGGTGTTCCCCGGGCTGAGTGGGGTCTGCCCGCCGCCCCGACGCAGGTACAGCCCGTCAGGATCCCAGGTCGTGGCCGTGTCCGCCCTCCTGGGACACGGGCTCCCGGAGCTGAGAGCCCGGCTGGAGGACGCCGTCCTGAGAGCCACAGGGAGACAGGTCCTCACGCTCCGAGTCCGGCTGGCGGGGGCACAGCTGAGGTGCGTGGGGCTGGCCAAGCAGGTGTACGAAGGGCCGGGCGGAGCACCAGCACACGGGGCAGGTGCCGGGTGTCTGACGCGCCTGCAGCGAACCTGGGTTAATGACTTGGCCTGCGGGGCAAGCGGCCTCCTTGAGCTGACAGGCATGCAGGGGGGTGGTTCGTTGCAGTAGGTCCCCCACCAGTGACATCAAGGCGGTGTGCGGTTGGGGGACAGGGCTCTGCGGGGACGGGACTCTTTGGGGACAGGGGACGGGGCTCCAGGGGTAGCGTTCTGTGGGACGGCGCTCTGCCTGGGACCAGTTCCTGGGAACATAGCCCTTTGGGGTCCTCGCCCGCCTCACAGACGTGTCCCTTGCTCACTTGCTCAGCTGGCTGCACCAGGAGGCAACGGTGCAGGACGTGGACGTGATCCCCGAGGCCGGGGCGGCCGACGTCAGGGTCGTCATCAGCAGCTCTGCCTACGGCAAGTTCCGGACGCTCTTCCTGGAGTCAGCCAGCCAGTGAGGGAAGGGAGGCTGTGTGGCCTCAGCACCGCCTTGGGGCGTCCTGCCCGCCCCCTCAGGTGCCTTGCTCCCTGCTGGGCCCGCTGGTGGCCGCCCCCTTGCGGCCAGAAGTCAAAGGTCAGGTCTCAGGGTGACTCCGCGGGGACGTGCTTGTGACCTGAGCGTGGGTTCCCTTCCACGCTATTCCAGCTACAGGATATTAAAAGCTCTGCTATTGTGTCTGTAAACTAGGCTTTCTGAGTCTTCCAAGGGCCGGCCGCCAGGCACACGGTCCTGCCAGTGTGGCGGGTGTGGGAGGAGCCACTTGGGGCTTCCCGGGTGCTGGTCCCCATAAACTCAGGGCTGCCAGACCTCCCTGTTCCCCACCGCAGTGTCCCGGCAACAAGGACTGTCTCCCAACGACCCTGAGGCCTCCAAGGGCACACACAGGTCAAGGAGAAACAAGGGGATGGGGCAGTGTGGATGATGGAGCAGTGTAGACGGGACAAGGTGTGGACAGGGCAGCCCAGCCCATCCTGAAGCCAGGAGACTGGCCAACCCTGGGGATTCGCTCATACGGGGACCCCGAAGAGACCACAGTGGGCAGGGGAGTGTGCTGTGTGGGCCGCCCCCAGCCCCCAAGGTCCCGCCCGGTCTGCCTGCCCCCGGTGTGTGCCCACTCTTCCCTGAGGCCCCGCAGCCTGGCTCTCTGCCTGGGACCCACACCAGGGCCGCCCTCTTCCAGCCCCTGACTCTGTTCTCACCACTGCAGCACCTCCCCGTGCAGGAGACACAAGGAAGGGGTGCGGGTGGGTCAGACCTCTGGTCCCTCACTCCTCACAGCCACCCACCCCAGTGTCCACACCCCAGTGTCCCAGAGGCCCCACCCCAAGGCCCAGAGCCACAGGGTCCTGACGCCCAACTGCATGCTTACAAGCATGATGAGGAGGTGGCTGGCACTCAGGGGGGCCTGCATGGGAGGGTTGGGGGAGGGGCTCGGGGGTCCAGGAGGGAGGATCAGGGACATGGGGGGGAGGGACCCCGGACAGAGGGCATCGGTCTTCCCACTGAGGGGACCAGGTACAAGACCGCCCCCCCCGCCCCACGAGCACCCAGGCTTCCCCAGGACCCCTCTGTCCACGGATGGGCCTCTCCCCTCTCAAGGCCCGGTCCACTGTGCCGCGAGCAGCCGGGCCCTGAGAACACGCCCATGTGCTGGGAGGCAGGCAGTCACCCCAAGAAGGGGGCCCGGGCACGGCCGACCCCCGAGGTGCCCACACCCCGATTCTGACATAGGAAGGGCGAAGTATGGGTTTGAGTGACCCAGAGACACTGTCACCTGATGGTACTTCACTCTGCCAACGTTTATTCAGCAGCCCCCAGGGCAGTGCGCACACCTGAACCACACGGCCTCCTTTCCCGTGGGCTCGTGGTCCACACACGGAGCCACCACAGCACCTGCCAGGCACATCCTTCTGACAGAGTGCGTCCCTCAAATACACAAGGCTCAGACACTCATCTTTAAGTATGGGCAGGGGACACCTCCGTGGCTCAGTCACGTATCCGACTTCGGCTTAGGTCATGATCTCACGACTCGTGGGTTCAAGCCCCAGGTCAGCTCTGCTGACAGCTTGGAGCCTGGAGCCTGCTTTGGATAAATAAGCATTTTAAAAAATTTAAATAAATTAGGGGCACCTGGGTGGCTCATTCGGTTCAGTGTCCAACTTCGGCTCAGGTCATGATCTCGTGGTTTTTGAGTTCGAGCCCCACGTCGGGCTCTGTGCTGGCAGCTTGGAGCCTGGAGCCTGTTTCAGATTCTGTGACTCCCTCTCTCTCTGCCCCTCCCCACTTGCACTCTGTCTCTCACTCAAAACAAACATTAAAAATTTTAAATGAATTTAAATAAACTAAATAAAATGAAGTATGGGTGGGGAGGGGGGCATCTGGCTGGCTGTGGATGGACCATGCAACTACTGATCTCGGGTTCCTAGGTTCAAGCCCCATGTGGTCTGTAGAGATCATTCAAAAATAACATCTTTTTTATTTTTTAAATTTATTTTAAGTTTATTCATTTTGAGAGAGAAAGCGAGCGGGGGAAGGGCAAAGAGAGAGAAAGAATCCAAACCAGGCTTCGTGTCTCAGTGCAAGATCATGACCTGAGCGAAACTCAAGAGTCAGATGCTTAACCAACTGAGCCACCCAGGCGCCCCTTTTGTTTGTTATTTATAGAGACCCACCAGCTTTCTTTGGGTTAGTATTTTCTATTTACTTTCACCCTTCCGTGTCTTTCTTTCTTTCTCTCTCTCTTTCTTCCTTTCTTTCTGAGAGAGAGGGAGAGAGAGAGGGAGAACACAAGCTGAGGAGGGGGCAGAGAGAGAATCTCAAGCAGGGTCCACTCTCCGTGCAGAGACCAACACAAGGTCAGTCCCACAACCCTGGGATCATGACCTGAGCCAAAATCAAAAGTCTGATGCTTAACTGAGCCACCCAGGAGCCCCAAAATAACATCTTTAAAAAAAAATAAAGTACAAGGGGTGCCTGGGTGACTTAGTCTGTTGAGCGTCCGACTTTGGCTCAGGTCATGAACTCATGGTTCCTGAGTTGGAGCCCCTCGTCGGGTTCTGTGCTGACAGCTCTCGGACCCTGGAGCCTGCTTGGGATTCTGTGTCTCCCTCTCTCTCTGCCTCTCCCCCACTCACGCTCTCTCTCTCTCTCTCTCAAAAATAAATAAATGTAAAGAAAAAAATTTTTTAAAGACTGTAGAACAAAATAAATAAAATAAAAAATAACAAAATGAAGTAAAATAAAATTAAATGAAGTTAAATTAAATTAAATTAAATTAAATTAAAATTAAATAGGGACGTCTGGGTGGCTCAGTCGGTTAAGCAGCTGACTTCAGCTGGGGTCATGATCTCACAGTTCGTGGGTTCGAGCCCCGCGTCAGGCTCTGTGCTGACAGCTCAGAGCCTGGAGCCTGCTTCGGATTCTGTGTGTCCCTCTGCCTCTGCCCCTCCCCTGCTGGCACTGTGCCTCTTGCTGTCTCTCTGAAAAATAAATAAAACATTAAAAAAAAATGAATAAAGTACAGAACCTTTGCTTCATGTCCACATGAAGAGACTTAAAATACCAGAAAACTGAAAGGTTTGACCCAGGATTTTAAGTTATAAAGCAACAATAAAGTGCGGCCCAGCGAGGCAGGTGAAGAAACATCCCCGTGACCCGTGGAACCTGCTCCTTCAAAACCGGGCCCTCCACACCGTGTTGCCCAGATGTGTCCGTCACTTGAATGACAGAAACAGAAATCCACGAACGAGGCGGGTTTCGTGGGATTGAACAGAGGCGAGGAGCGTTCCGGATACAAATGGAAGGTACTTGTGGGCCGGACGTGGCCAGGAACTATGGTCACGGGGCGTTCCAAGGACGCAGCATCATGTCCGGAGCCGTCCCCTGCGGGCTTCGAGCTTCCAGTTCCTGGGCCTCGGGCCGCTCCTGGAATGATGGCATCCGCATACCGAAAACATAAGCGGATGTTCTGGAAAATGACCCCTTGGACCTGAAGAGAACACGCTCCAACACGGAGGAAAGTGTCCTCTTCAAGACTACCCTGAGAAAGCCTAATGTCCTCCTCCATCGGAGGCAGAATGCTCCGGAACACGAGACACACAGGAACCCCAGGGAGCCCTTCGTAGGGGAGAGGAACACCCACACAGCATCGAGGTTCACCGTTGGGCTGAGAAGCTGAAAGGGCCAGCACCGTCAAGGTCGTGTGCGCAACGCGGGACTCGTGACGTTGCGTCCACGCGGCTGGATCCCTGGGTACCGGGGAAGCGGAGCCATGCTGTCCTGCCCCTCATGGGGAGCACGACCTCATGCACACCCTCGGGGTTTTCACTCCCGGAGGCGGCCAGCCGCCAGGAGAATTAACTAAGCATGTTGCCCCAGAGTGTGCGGTGTGCTGCCCCTGGGCCGCAAGGAAAACCCGTTTGGGGCAGAAATTTGCATGAGGCCACGCATGGGAAAGGCAGACGTGTCAGCGGGACACCGGCGCCCTCCCCCCGCCCCCCGTGGTTCTTCCTAGACACCGCATGCTGCCCAAACCTAAAGTGCCCTGCCAGGCTGCCGGCCCCGCTTTTCCAACCACATCCCCTCACTTCCTGTGTCTGCGCCCCAGGTTGGTCATTCTCGCCGTGTTTCCCACGTTTTCGTTATGACCGTGTCCGTTAAGGTGATCTCTGCCTGGTGGCGGGGACTCACTGACAACTCAGGGGATGGTTAGCATTTTTTTTTTTTTTTTGAGGGATACGGTATGTTTCAGTTAAGGCACGAGCACTGTTTTTCTGGACACCACGCGATCGGTGCGTGGTTAATAGACTACAGCGTCAACACACAACTTTTGTATGTCCCGGGAAACCCAACAATTCGTCTGACGCACTTTATTGCACTTCCGCTGGACCGAAACCCACAGTATCTCCAGCGCGTGCCCGTGTCGGCTCAGGGGTCGGCTCGAAGCCCAGGCATGTGGGCTTGGCGAGCGCGGGCTGGATGATGGCGTGGCTTTGCTCGCATACAGCGTGTGCTCCCGAGCCCGTGGTTGCCGTCTCTGATTAGGAATCTGCTAGCCCTGAGCGGGGGGGAGCCGCAAGGCCCCCAGACGCCAGAGCGCCACGAACAGAGAAAAGAACAAAATAGAGTTCGCATCTTGGGCAAATAGAGACAGACGGACAGACCCTAAGAAACCACAGAACAAGGATGTTGGAAAACTGACCACTGCCCATCGTGGTCCTGGGAGAGGAGTGGCACGTGTGTCAGAGAGTGGAAACCCCAGCACCACTTGGCCTAATTTCCGGGGACGCCTGAAGGTGGCCTCCCGGCGGGCCCCGGGATGCCACGGCAGCGCCCAGGGTGGGCACCCAGCTGCCCGTCACGCGTGTGGGCCCACACTGGCTCGAAGAGAGCGCCAGAGAGGTGTCTGGAAAGTGAGGGAGTGAGTGCCAAACACCTCCTTCGAGGGCCCTCTGCTCCTTCCATCCCTGTCGGAAAAGCCAGAGTAGAAGCAGCCCCAGGAACCGTGGCCTGGGGACAAGCAAACGTGCGGTGGTTTCATCGGAAACAACAGTATCTCTTCCCCGTTTTAGTGGTTTTCTCCGTGGATCGGACATGCCCAGTCCTACCCCACAGACACGGTACTTTCGGGCTTTATGCAGCTCTGGGAAAGTGTCATAGGTCATCCTGCTGCTGCCACAGCCCCAGGCGAGGGGATGCCCCACGGCAGCCACGGCACCTGCCCACGGCAGCCACGGCACCCGCCCACGGCAGCCACGGCTGCAGCTAAACCTGAAGAAGCAGATCCCAGGTTCCGGGTCCTTCTTCCTCTGAGGATACGAGCACACGTCTCTGCTGGTCACTAGCGTGTGCTTTCCACTCCCGCCCCCAGGAGCCGCGAGGCTGGGTGTCACCTGCGGGGGGCGCTCCGTGGATGGGGAAAGGTGGACCCTGCCCCGTGTCCCCCCCCACCACCTGTGCCCGTGCTCCGTGTCAGCATCGCAGCAGCTTGTCGTTGAGCCTGATGACGTCGCTGACAAACGTGTCCGCCCCGATGAAGTCCCCCGCGATGATGTTGGTGCACCGCACGCCCGGCCCAGGGCACTGCTCACGCACCCACGCGCGCAGGTACGGCAGGTTGGGGAGCGTCATCTTCTCCAAGGACTCGGACGGGTGCGCCAGGATGTACGTCAGGTTCTCCGTGAGGTTGATGCCCGCCACGAACAGCCCGCCTGGAACAGGAAGGAGAGGAAGCTGGTGCCACGGCCGTCAGGCTCCCCCGCCCTCGTGTCCACACGCTTCTGAGCACAGACTCTCAGAGCCGCGTGCAGATTAGGGTTCCGACGGCAGGGACACACGTGTCCACATCAGTGCCAGACTCCTGCCACCCAGCATGGGGACAGATAACGTCCGCAGGGACGTGCATGTCTTGATTCCCGTGTGGTGGACGGAATAACGTCCCCAGAGATGACCATGCCCCGACCCCCCACATGACGGGCACACTCATGTCCCCACAGACGTCCACCCCTTGACCCTGAGCGGCGGACACACGAATGTCCCCAGAGATGTCCCACGTGCTGGACGGAATAGTGTCCCCAGCGACGTGCACGTCCCACCCGTGTGCTGGACACAATAACCACTATTTGTCACAGCGGCAAATGGACACTCACACACCGCGTGTCAGCCAGTAGATTTCGGGGG